>NC_084745.1:34818848-35118848 GCF_033978785.1 Entelurus aequoreus | reverse complement strand
GCGAGCCAGATATTTAAAGATCCACTATTCTTTCGTCTTTATATCAGTCTGAAAATATGATTTCTTCATGCTGGATTGTTAAATTTATTACTTTCCACCATGCTCCTAAAATTAGAATTAATCTCATTTAAAGTTATGGGCTGTAAAGTATTCCAATTTTTGAGGACCCCATCAAACCCCCCCCAGGGAGTGTACATCAATGACACAACAGCAGGAAGTGTTGGGACTTTGGACAGTTCAATTTGCAGTGAAAAGACTCAGGATCGATAAACTAGCACAGCTTGTTAAGCTGGAAAGGTCACCCAGCTACCTTGACACCTGTCACCAGCACTCACACACTGTCCTCACATTCTCTACGTGTGTGTGTATGTGTGTGTGCGTGTTAATCAGTGTGAACACTTTGCTGTGACTAAAGACTCACACACTGGTGCTAACCGTCATTTCACACACATCAAACACTTATGGGAACGAGTGTAGCGCCGCCTCACAGATGTACTGACATGTCTTTTTGGAATCTTCAGTCCCGAGGAGGGGCGGACTGCTAATGCTTTTCATTCTACTGGAACGGGAGTAGATGATTTCCGAAAGCACTCCCTGAAGAGTGAGAAAATATTAGCTCCTGCCAAACGTTCATCATGACAGAACACAAAAATCAGCCAAATAAAAAATATGCTATGCTGTAAAAGGCATTTTGGTTAGCATGTGCCACTTTTTGTGGACTTTGGCCATTTCAAGAAGCAACTCGTCTTAGGGTGTTTGCCCAATCGTCATCAAAATTGGACCCTGTGTACTAGACGGATGGTAGATGATACCGGTAGATTGCATAGAAAGTGAGTTTTCACCGTGGAGCTTGGTGGCAAACTTTGGTGATTCCCAGTCAGTCTCGGCGCTAGGAATTTTCAAAATGGGGTCCTAGGGACCCCATCAAGTTATAAGAATGGGGTCCCACAGTAAAGTTATGGGGTCCCACTTTTTTGTAACCGTTTTGAAAACAAATGATAAATGTATGCATTATCCTGTTATATCTCACATTCTATATTGTGTTTTAGAAAAAGGTTGTCATAAACGTTACGTTAAAAACATAATACAAAAGAAAACACGTTTTTATGCATATGTAAATTTATTCACTTATAAACATTCATTCACTTTCTTCTTTCCTTCATGGATCTAAACCAGGGATCCCCAAACTACGGCCCGCGGGCCGAATCCGGTCCCCCAGCATCCAAAATCCGGCCCACAGGAAGTCCCAAGTTAAAAAAAAAAAAGTTTTTTTTTTTTTTTTTTAATTTTTCCTTTCTAATCCATTTTCTACCGCTTGTTACTCTTGGTGTCTCCTAGCCGCTCAGGCAAATCATATTGTTTAAAAATGAATTTTCCCATTGATAACATGACAATGTTAAATGTTGATGAACATCAATGTTAATTGATGTTAAATGACAAAACGGATTATAAAGACAATGTGTGTGTATATATATATATATATATATATATATATATATATATATATATATATATATATATATATATATATATATATATATATATATATATATATATATATATATATATATATAAACAGCCTGGCCCCCGGCCAAATTTTTTTAACCCAATGCAGCCCCCGAGTCAAAAAGTTTGGGGACCCCTGATCTAAACTTTACCGCTGCTGGTATTTTTTTCTATATTTTTATTTAATAAGTTGTAGGTGTATTTATTTCAGTATAAAATTGTTAAAGGTTTTTTTCTTCGGTCATGAAATCATGATAATGATGTGCCAGGGCATACGTGCATTTGACAGATTTAATTGATTATTCTCACCTGTATGTAGATCATCAGTCTTTTAAAAACCGCCACATCTACTCTTTCATGGCAAATAATGCCAACAAACTTAGAATTTTGCAAGTTAGTTTCAATGTCATTTAATACAATGCCTTGAGCATTTCATCTCTGATGGCCATAAGCTGTGTGTTCCCCTTTAAGAATGACAAGGAGGAATAATGTTTCTTGGTGCCTGGTGAGGCTGAATCTTTGAAAATCAGGCAAAGTGTTATTTTTCTTAGCCGGTTTACATGGCGTGCAAAACATCTTTCCATCTTCATAAGTGAGCCATTTGCTGAAAAGTGGCTCCTGAAGCCACTTTTCATTGAAGCTTCGCTTCTTGGGTTTATTGCTCGCCATGACCAAAACAATAACACGCGGGAGTCCTCATACCGGAAATGCATTATTTGTGATTGATAAAACTTTCGGCGAATCAAAATTTAAGATATTGTACTGGAAAGTTCATTACTTTGAAGTTAATTTGACTCTGCAAATATAAACAAAACAAAACAACGGCGGAAAACGATAATCGATTAAAAAAAACAAGTAAACCGGAGTTTTGACCCAGGGAAGGCAGGGTCGCTAAAAAAAAAAATCTGCATCCCAGGGATGCGCGGACTTCCGGAAATGCGCATCCTTTCTGATTTCAATGGGTAAAAAGACACACAAAGTGCGTTAATGCCAACAGTGCCCAGTGAAACACAAAGCATCCCCCGGAGGGTTTTTAAGTAGTAACAGCTGCCACCACCGTGTCCAAATGACATGAAATCTGGTATGCGTCTTGGTCATGACGAGCGGCACGGGAATCCACAAAAAAACCTTAGCAGTAAGACGCACAGGAAGGCAGCCATTTTGGTTTGCATGTGCCATTTTTGTGAATTCCAGGTATAAACTCACCTGATGTCCACAATTGGACCCTGAATGATAGACAGATGGCTGAAGATGTACTACAAAAATGTGTGTTTCCACTCTAAAAGGCCAGGCTGTTCAACTGGCGGCTCCAGGATGACACCATACTGGCCCCCAGTTCAAAACTTGTAAGACAAACTTTTTTGCAGCAAATTCCTAAAAAGACGAGTGCTACTGTTTTAAAGAAAAACTTGTAAACACATTGGCAGATCCTTACATTTACATTTTACCCTTGCTAGTAAACATAGGTTACTGGAGTCTAAACTTGTGATTTACAACTGAGGCGGTCCTCAAGGCACGCCTTTAAGTCCTCTCCTTTTTGGCAGTTGTTTTTCATAAATTGATTCATGTAACTAAGGCATACTTGCCAACCCTCCCGATTTTTCCGGAAGACTCCCGAATTTCAGTGGCCCTCCCGAAAATCTCCCGGGGCAACCATTCTCCCGAATTTCTCCCGATTTTCACCCGGACAACAATATTGAGGGCGTGCCGTGATGGCACTACATCCTGTCGTCGCGTCCACTTTTTCTCCATACAAACAGCGTGCCGGCCGAGTCACATGTCGTATGCGGCTTCTGCAGACACGTAAGTGACTGCAAGACATACTTGATCAACAGCCATACAGGTCACACTGAGGGTAGCCGTATAAACAACTTTAACACTGTTACAAATATGCGCCACACTGTGAACCCACACCAAACAAGAATGACAAACACATTTCGGGAGAACATCCGCACCGTAACACAACATAAACACAACAGAATCCCTTGTAGCCCTAACTCTTCCGGGCTACAATATACACCCCCACTAGCACCAAACTGCGCCCCCACACCTCAATCCCGCCGCCCCCCATCTCCCGAATTCGGAGGTCTCAAGGTTGGCAAGTATAAACTAAGGTGTTGTTGCTTGTTTACTTCCGATAAAATCAGTAGGCATTTGTTTAACTTCTTCAGATATTCTAGTGGTATTCTTCAAGGTTCCATTTTAAGTCTTCCCTTTTTCGTCATTTGGCCCACAAGTTCAGTTCAAAAAACTTAGGACAGACTCCGATTTTTGCAGCAGGTTCTTAAAAACACCGTAGTGCTGTCATAGAGATGATATTTGACCTTTTTTTGTGGGATGTCCTTAAAAACAGCTGACAAAATAAATAGACCAAAATCATAAGTCCACTGTAGAGGACGCTGGTTTTCTGGAATGTACACAATAGGACTAATAGTGAAGGGAGAAGTCCGACACCCAGGTCATTAGCTTTCTGGAAATGTGGCCCCTAAAACAACTTAGTTCATGCTTCACTACACACCATGTAAACAAATGCCATGGGTGGCTCTACACCTAACATCCACTGTAATGATACCAAGTACAATAGCGTATCTAGTCGATACTACTATGATTACATTGATATTTTTTACCGTCACAAAATCTTTTTTCCTTTTTTAAAAATTCACATTATGTTTATAAACTCAGTAAATACGTCCCTGGACACCTGAGCACTTTGAATATGACCAATGTATGACCCTGTAACTACTTGGTATCGGATCGATACATCAATTTGTGGTATCATCCAAAACTAATGTAAAGTATCCAAACAGAAGAAAAAGTGATTATTCTTTTATTTGTTAATTTCTATTTACTTGTTCATTTATTATTAGTAAATGAACAAGTAGATTAACAATCCATTTTTACAGCTTGTCCCTTATAATTTTGACACAATAGAATGACAAATGACACAATAGGTTACTGCATATGTCAACAGACAAATTAAGAGCCTTTGTTTGCTTACTTACTACTAAAAAACAAGTTGTCTAGTATGTTCACTATTTTATTTAAGGACAAAATTGTTCTTCGATTGCAATAAGAAACATATGTTTAAAGTACTGTGATGAGGTGGCGACTTGTCCAGGGTGTACCGCGCCTACCGCCCGACTGCAGCTGAGATAGGCTCCAGGACCCCCTACGACCCTGAAAGGGACAAGAAAATGGATGGATGGATGTTTAATGTACTGTAAGATTTTTTTGTTAAAATAAAGCCAATAATGCAATTTTTTGTGGTCCCCCTTATTTAGAAAAGTACCGAAAAGTATCGAAATACATTTTGGCACCGGTACTAAAATATTGGTCCCAGGACAACACTACTACATCGTTTCCTATGGAGAAACTTTTTGATTAACGAACCATGTTCAAGAACCAATTAAGTTTGTAAATTGAGGTTCCACAGTTATTTGTGCATGTGATTGATTCACACACCTGTCCCCTGTCATCCACAGCTGCACCCTCAGCGTGACACTGGAGCAGGCCATTCTCTTAGCTCGGAAGCACGGCCTTCCCCCTCGCTGCATCATGCAGGCCACCGATGTCATGAGGAAACAGGTGAGTCTACAGCTATCAATAATAATAATAATAATCATCATCATCCATAACCACTCATTAGCTCTCAGTCCAACACTGAATATTATGCATTTTGGTCAAGTGTCTTGTTGACCAAAGGTGGCACAAATGTCAGGATATGACACATGTTTTCACACTGTCAAAACACAACAAATGTGCTTAGCGGGCGATGGAAGCTCCACTTCAGTGAAATCGGTTTGGACGCATTGAGCATTTTCCTCGTGTCACACTGTGAGAAGGTCACAGCAGATCTGAGGGAGTCTTGATGCTGTGTGTGTGTGTGTGTGTGTGTGTGTGTGTGTGTGTGTGTGTGTGTGTGTGTGTGTGTGTGTGTGTGTGTGTGTGTGTGTGTGTGTGTGTGTGTGTGTGTGTGTGTGTGTGTGTGTGTGTGTGTGTGTGTGTGTGTGTGTGTGTGTGTGTGTGTGTGTGTGTGTGTGTGTGTGTGTGTGTGTGTGTGTGTGTGTGTGTGTGTGTGTGTGTGTGTGTGTGTGTGTGTGTGTCATCTTTTAGTGTGGCCGCAAAGGCCACTGTTCAATGAAAAATCAAGTGTCCATGACTGTTTAGATTTTGTAAATTAATACTTTCTTTTGAAGGTGGCCATTATGATTAACCCTTGAATACATCTAATAATTAAAGATAGCAGTCCCTGGTTAAAACATTAGTTTCTAAGAATATATTAAATGCGTTTTGTTTTTTTAAATCAGCAGTAATGTTAAATTATATATTATGTTGTATATTTTGTCCATACTGTAAACAAATACAGTGTATTTATGTAATAAATACAAAAAGTTCTAAAAATAACAGACTATATTTAACTTCCTGCATTTAACATCAATTATTATTTAATGAGCCAGCAAACTTCTTATTATTTTACATGCTTATGTATTCATGATAATTAATCAAGCTTAAAACAATATATTCTACTTAGACTTAGACAAACTTTAATGATCCACAAGGGAAATTGTTCCACACAGTAGCTCAGTTACAAAGGATGGAAAGTGTAAGGATGGAAAGGATAATGCAGGTATAAAGTAGAGTAAAAATGTACCGTAGTAGCAATATAAAATATAACATATATGTAATATATACATATTATATATACAGTACATGATATATACTGATATATAATATTATATTTCTTTATAATATATACAATATATAACAATTACCATGTACAATATTACAGTATTTGTAACAGCTGCAGCATAAAATAGAGAGTAGATCCAGCAGGAAATATACATTATAAACAAAGAGAGGTAGCTAACATAGAAGCGGTCAAGTAAAAATATATGCAATTTAATATATGCATTTTTGATGCAAATCTGACAAAAATATTATAATTTGTAAATGTATATATTTTGTTTCACATATGAATACCATACATTCATAATTATAATATAGATGCATACAACATGTAATAAAATTAGGGCTGTCAAGGTTAACATGTTAACACATGTGATTAATTTAAAAAAAAGATTGCGTTATCATATATGATATTATCATACATCCGGAAGATGCGCACATTGTTACACGGTCTGTGATCGCAATGAGAGGTGGCCAATTTCGCTTCAAAACAGAACTTCAGATAAAACTGAGGCAACTTCTTGGTATTGCAACGTCAAACGTTCTTATCATAGGCACATATCAAATTTAAAATACAATTTTAAAGCGAAACACATACTGGAGGATGGCGCCGCTAGCACGAATGCTACATCGACAACAAGCAGAGGAAAACGCTACGCTGGCAGAGTCAATGTTGTCAACAAAAGTAGCACAGTTAAGTTAAACATTTGCCTTTGCTAAAGAGACAGTCACCGCATGTAAACCACCTAACATCTGTGAAGACCAAGTCCTGCAAGAAGATGTCATTCATATCACCACAGCTGATCTGTCGCACAATACCTTAGAGAGGCACAATAACAACAAGCACAAACCAACTGTGCTACACAAACAAGAGCAACTGGCTAAATGTGAATTCATTTTGCTTACTGGAGAACATTGGACATCTGTAAGTTATCACAAGGATCTGGGGTCCAATTATACCAAAAAAAGAGATCAGTATTGTCATCTGAAAAGTTAAATAGCTTGTTTGTTTAAACAACTGGTTAAACTGAAGGAGAGTAAATGCAGATTTAAATGGTGCACTAGGTTAAGTTGTTTGAGTATGTTTACTACATTATCGATTAGTAACTGCACCTTGTTTGAAATATTGTTGCAAAGACTTTCAAAATGTGCACTTAATTCTTACTATACATACTGTCACCTAGTTTTGAACAAATCAATACCTTGCAGTTCAGTAAAACATTAAAAAAAACGTTCCTTTATGACATTCTGACTACCAAATTGCATTTATATCCAAATATTAGGGTATTTTTGTAAGCAAATTTGATTTATGCTAGCAAATAATATCCTGTGATTAATCACAGTTCAAGAATGTCATTAATCTGATTTAAAAAATTAATCACTTGTCACAAAACTATATTTTAATTTCATCATTTAACAGTTTTTATAATTGTACCTTAAAGGGACCCTATTATGCAAAACCAACTTTTCTTACCTGTTGGTACTTGTTTTTGTGCATTTGGTAACTGCGTAAGTTTTGAAATTTTGAAATCAAATGATGGAGGCATTGCAGAGATATTTATAAAACAATCTATCTTTCTTCATACTTCCTCCAAACACTATGTTTGGAATTTTCCCCATTGGTGACGTTTCCGCAATTGGTGAAGTCAGCGGAAATCCGTATGTCCATGTCCATATGTGGTAGAGATTTACCCAAAGTGCTTTGCGTTTGTCCGCCATTGTAGTTTGCGCTATAGTAAATAAGCTCCTTCTTTTCCTCTATCCTCTTGTTGTGGGGAAGACTGGCTTGTACATGCACATGCATCCTCTGCTGTTGCCATTTCTAATACACAGTAGTGTATAGTTCCAACGTATATCTGTCAGTAGACTCCATATGGAAGCACTAAAAACTACAACAAAGATGACGGGGAGAAGACTCAGTCGAAGTGGAGGCACATAAATATGACCGCCCACAAAATGCTGCATCCTGAAGAGACAGTCTGAAAACGGCTTGAAAACGCTCTATAAAAAATAATCTATGCAACATTTTGACTAAAGAACCACCATTACATGTTACGTAGACCACAACGAAGTGTTTAAATGTAGAAAAAAATCATATGACGCCATAATGAATCAAATAAATAAAATGTTTTTAAAAATGATGATTATATTACAGTCACATAAAACTAGCATGTTTTGGTGAAGTAATTTAATTTCCGATTTTATAATTTTCCATACATTCAAATTAGTTTTAAAAACATGCAAATATGAAACATAATTATAACTATGCTAGGTTTTAATATTAGTTACAATATTTTAGAATTTTATATATGTACAGAAATCTATTAAATAAGTAACATACAGTTGCAAATTGCTGATAATTGGTTCCGGACATGACCGTGACAAAATTATTCATGTAAAGTTGGAATTATTAATTATGAATCAAATATTTTAATAGCTAAAACATAAAAAAAAAAAAAGGTTTATGACCTTCTAATTATGATTATCAATATATTATCTAATGTAAAAATAAAATTACAGAAATATCCCCACAAATCCGCAATGTGGTAAAGCTGCAATATTTGAGGTGAGGTATTGTACAGTATTTTTAAAAGCGAACCTATTGTGCATAGCAAATTAAACAATTGGTGTTTGTGTGCATGCCAAGCCACTAGTTGGCAGTGTAATCACACTGCAATAGTTCTGAAGACATCCATCCATCCATTTCTACTGCTTGTCCCTTACAGAGTCCCGTGGTAGTTCTGAAGACCAATCAAGAATTTTTTTATTTTTAAACACTGCTCTTTTTTTTATTATATATTTCCATATTTTATTCCGATTAGCTTGTTAACATCCAGTCAGGATATGTTTGTCTCACGTTTGCATTGTTATTGATCAATATTTGACCTTAGCATGCGTCGTAACTGACCTAGATTGAACTGAGAAGAATGAGACTGTTGGAGTGTGTCCTTGTTCTTGTTGAATGGCTGAATCATGACACGTACTGTACATGACTATAGAGGGGTTAATAGTATTCTTTTCATTATTGAAGGGGCTATTTGCAATATTTACACAGATGCCTGAAGGGCGCCAACTTTCCAATGTATTTTACACAATACATCCCGCCCTCTTTCGGCTTCTCGAACATAATGACGTAATTTAGGTACATACGTAACACGTGTACGCGCAGTAGATTTAGGTGTTGTTAGCTAATAATAGCAATTTGGATAGCTAGCGTTAGCTGTCATTGGATGTACAAAACCCAAAACCAGTGAAGTTGGCACATTGTGTAAACAGTAAATAAAAACAGAATACAATGATTTGCAAATCCTTTTCAACTTATATTCAGATGAATAGACTGCAAAGACAAGATATTTAATGTTCGAACTGAGAAACTTCTTTTTTTTTTGCAAATAATCATTAACTTAGAATTCAATGGCAGCAACACATTGCAAAAAAGTTGTCACAGGGGCATTTTTACCACTGTGTTACATGGCCTTTCCTTTTAACAACACTCAGTAAATGTTTGGGAACTGGGGAGACCAATTTTTGAAGCTTTTCAGGTGGAATTCTTTCCCATTCTTGCTTGATGTACAGCTTAAGTTATTCAACAGTCCGGGGTCTCCGTTGTGGTATTTTAGGCTTCATAATGCGCCACACATTTTCAATGGGAGACAGGTCTGGACTACAGGCAGGCCAGTCTAGTACCCGCACTCTTTTACTATGAAGCCACATTGTTGTAACATGTGGCTTGGCATTGTCTTGCTGAAATAAGCAGGGGCGTCCATGATAACGTTGCTTGGATGGCAACATATGTTGCTCCAAAACCTGTATGTACCTTTCAGCATTAATGGCGCCTTCACAGATGTGTAAGTTACCCATGTCTTGGGCACTAATACACCCCCATACCATCACAGATGCTGGCTTTTCAACTTTGTGCCTATAACAATCCGGATGGTTCTTTTCCTCTCTGTTCCGGAGGACATAATGTCCACAGTTTCCAAAAACAATTTGAAATGTGGACTCTTCAGACTACAGAACACTTTTCCACTTTGTATCAGTCCATCTTAGATGACCTCAGGCCCAACGAAGCCGGCGGCGTTTCTGAGTGTTGTTGATAAATGGCTTTCGCTTTATAACTTGCACTTACAAATGTAACGACAAACTGTAGTTACTGACAGTGGTTTTCTGAAGTGTTCCTGAGCTCATGTGGTGATGTCCTTTACACTACACACTGATGTCGCTTTTTGATGCAGTACTATCATCGCTTACGTGCAGTGATTTCTCCAGATTCTCTGAACCTTTTGATGATGTTACGGACCGTAGATGGTGAAATCCCTAAATTCTTTGCAATAGCTCGTCGAGAAATGTTGTTCTTAAACTGTTCGACAATTTGCTCACGCATTTGTTCACAAAGTGGTGACCCTCGCCCCATCCTTGTTTGTGAATGACTGAGCATTTCATTGAAGCTGCTTTTATACCCAATCATGGCACCCACCTGTTCCCAATTAGCCTGTTCACCTGTGGGATGTTCCAAATAAGTGTTTGATGAGCATTCGTCACTTTCTCAGTCTTTTTTGCCACTTGTGCCAGCTTTTTTGAAACATGTTGCAGGCATCAAATTCCAAATGAGCTAATATTTGCAAAAAATAACAAAACTTTCCAGTTCGAACGTTAAGTATCTTGTCTTTGCAGTCAATTCAATTGAATATAGGTTGAAAAGGATTTGAAAATCATCGTATTCTGTTTTTATTTACGATTTACACAATGTGCCAACATTACTGGTTTTGGGTTTTGTATATTCTATCATAACAGCAACAGGAATGCAAATTGTTTGTCGCTTCTCTTGGACTGCTTTTGTATGTGTGCACATGCTCTCTGCGCGTACGTGTTGACGAGACCGCCACAAACACCAACCATTTTTTAGGACAGGTAACATTTTTTATGACGTAAACTTTGTAAATAACAATTGTTAAACAAATGTGTTCCGTTAAACCACTAATGGTAACATAAGATAGCCAGTGGTGTTCTTGTTATATTTTTTGCGTCAAAAATGTTACTGTGAAGAAGTTGCAAACAGCACTTTTAATGTGTCTATACATAAATGTAGGCTAGCACATCAGATAGCCCTGCTTTATAACTCTTAGGCATCTCTAATTAATTACGCAAATAATTGTCTACTTTGTTCTGATGATTCATTTTTACTTGAGAAATAACCTTGTCATTGAGCGAGTTCAGGCATCTTTTATTATATTTCTTCTGTTATCTTTGTGGTTCCTTCAGGGACATTAGCGTCTATCCTTGCCTGGAGTCCGCGATAACAATGGAATAATTGCTGATCGTTCCCTGCAAGCGAGAGAGTATAATGCCGCACTGCCCGCTCGTGCCCAAGAGACGGCCTAATGCACATGTAGAACACTTGTGATTTGATTGTGTGTTTTTGCACGTGCGTCATAATGTGTGTTTGTTAGTGGGGTTGTCGTGCCCTCGTCCTCGCTTGTGGTAGTGCAGACTCTGCACAAGGGCAGGAGCGTCCTGACTGAGCAAAAACATAAACACCATTCATCACACAAACTCCTTTTAGAGCCCGCAAAGACTCCTTACTCTGCATGTGCTCCCCATAAAGACACTTTTTCTAACCTTTTACAACTTCCAAAGGCTGGAAAATCTGCACTTCTGTGAATTAATGTCATGCAATATAGATGTTATTTTCAGGCAACATCCTGTCTTCTATTTTATATTACCCTCATTTTACGTGCAATATTCAAAGTTATTTTGCTGCTTTCTTTGGCTCTTTTTCCTCTGGGCCGTTTATTCTTAGAGTAGCTAACTTCCAAGCGTCCTTCTGTGTGTCTTTTAGGGTGCCAGGGTTCAGAATTCCGCCAAGAATCTGGGCGTGAGGGATCGGACGCCATCCTCTGTGCCAAGGTAACCTTACATTCCGACTGGGTGGTAACTAACAGCAAACATCTCATGTTTTAGGTGTATTTGTATAGACCAGGGGTGTCCAAACTTTTGGACTTGGGGGCCGCATTGGGCAAAAATATTTTGCCATATATATACTGTATATATACTATATATACATCCATCCATCCATTTTCTACCACTTGTCCCTTTCGGCGTCGCGGGGGGTCGCTGTAGCCTATATATATATATATATATATATATATATATATATATATATATATATATATATATATATATATATATATATATATATATATATATATATATATATATATATATATATATATATATATATATATATATATATATATATATATATATACATATATATATATATATATATATATATACATATATATATATATATATATATACATATATATACATATATATATATATATACATATATATATATATATATACATAAACATATATATATATATATATGTGTGTATATATATATATATATATATATATATATATATATATATATATATATATATATATATATATATATATATACATATGTATATGTATATATATATATATATATATATATATATATATATATATATATATATATATATATATATATATATATATATATATATATATATATATATATATATATATATATATATATATATATATATATATATGTGTGTGTGTGTGTGTTAGGTATGTGGGCTTGTATTAAGCCTCAGGGAGTTGAACGCCCCTGCCTTACATAGTTCCGGGTCACCCTTGGGCAAGGTGTAGCACCCGAATGCCCCCCCCATCAGGGTTACGATACCCCCATGAACTACACTAAAAGAGGATGCGTTACCCGGCCCGGAGGAAGCCCGGGGCCCCCCTCCGGAGCTAGGCCCGGAGGTAGGGCTCGTCAGCGAGCGCCTGGTGGCCGGGCTTGCCACGGAGCCCGGCCGGGCACAGCCCGAAGAAGCTACGTGGACACACCATCTTCTCTGCCACGTGGGCCCACCACCCGCGGTCGGAACCAGTGGGGTCGGGTGCGCTGCCAAGTGGATGGCAGTGAAAGTGGAGGCTCCGGACGGACCAATTCGGGGCAGCAGAGGCTGACTTTCGGGACGTGGAACGTCTTAACGCTGGTGGGGAAGGAGCCTGAGCTGGTGCGAGAGGTGGAGCGCTACCGGTTAGATCTGGTGGGGCTTACCTCTACGCATAGCAAGGGCTCTGAAACCACACTCCTGGACAAGGGATGGACCTTGTTCACTTCTGGAGTTGCTCAGGGTGTGAGGGCACAGGCGGGTGTGGGGATACTCACGAGTCCCCGGCTGAGTGCCTGTACGTTGGAGTTCACCCCAGTGGACAAGAGGGTCGCCTCCCTTCGCCTTAGGGTTGGAGGGGGGAAAACTCTGACTGTTGTTTGTGCATACGCACCAAACAGGAGTTCAGAGTATTCAGCCTTCTTGGATACCTTGCATGGGGTCCTGTATGGGGCGCCGGCAGGGGATTCCATAGTCTTGCTGGGGGACTTCAACGCGCACGTGGGCAATGACAGTGATACTTGGACTGGCGTGATTGGGAGGGACGGTCTCCCTGATCTGAACATGAGTGGTGGATTGTTATTGGACTTCTGTGCTAGTCACGGACTTGCGATAACAAACACCATGTTCAAGCATAAGGATGCTCATAGGTGTACCTGGTACCAGAGCACCCTAGGCCAAAGATCAATGATCGATTTTGTAATCGTATCAGCTGGTCTGAGGCCGTATGTTTTGGACACTCGGGTGAAGAGAGGGGCTGAATTGTCAACTGATCACCATCTGGTGGTGAGTTGGGTTAGATGGCGGGGGAAACCTCTGGACAGACCTGGCAAACCCAAGCGTGTAGTGCGGGTGAACTGGGAACGTTTGGAGGAGTCCTCTGTCCGGAAGGACTTCAACTCCCACCTCCGGCGGGACTTCTCTGCCATCCCTGTGGAGGTTGGGGACATTGAACAGGAATGGGCAATGTTCAAAGCCTCTATTGCTAAAGCTGCAGCTGCGAGCTGTGGCCAGAAGGTCTTAGGTGCCTCAAGGGGCGGTAACCCTCGAACACCCTGGTGGACAGTGGTGGTCAGGGAAGCCGTCCGACTGAAGAAGGAGTCCTACCGGGGTATGTTATCCCGGGGGACTCCGGAGGCAGTTGCAAGGTACCGACGGGCCCGAAGGGCAGCGGCCGTGGCTGTGGACGAGGCTAGGCAGAGGGTGTGGGAGCAGTTCGGGGAATCCATGGAGAAGGACTATCGGGCGGCACCAAAGCTGTTCTGGAAGACCATACGGCACCTCAGGAGGGGGAAGCAGGGAACCATCCAAGCTGTGTACGGCAAGGATGGGACTTTGCTGACTTCAAGTGAGGAAGTCGTAGGGCGTTGGAAAGAGCACTTTGAGGAACTCCTGAACCCAAATACATCAGACACACCCTCCCTGATAGGAGCAGGGCCTGAGGATGATGGGGGATCAACGTCGATCTCTCGGAGTGAAGTCACTGAGGTAGTTAGACAACTCCACAGTGGCAAAGCTCCGGGGGTTGACGAGATCCGTCCAGAAATGCTGAAGGCTCTGGGTGTTGATGGGCTGTCTTGGTTGATACGCCTTTTTAACATTGCGTGGAAGTCTGGGACAGTGCCGAGGGAGTGGCAGACTGGGGTGGTGGTTCCCCTTTTCAAAAAGGGGGACCAGAGGGTGTGTGCTAATTACAGGGGTATCACACTACTCAGCCTCCCTGGGAAAGTTTACGCCAAGGTACTGGAAAGGAGGGTCCGGCCGATAGTCGAACCTCAGATTCAAGAGGAGCAATGTGGATTCCGTCCTGGTCGTGGAACAACTGACCAACTCTTTACGCTTGCGGGAATCCTGGAGAGGGCCTGGGAGTATGCCTATCCAGTCTACATGTGTTTTGTGGATTTGGAGAAGGCGTATGACCGCGTCCCTCGGGAGATCTTGTGGGAGGTGCTGAGGGAGTACGGAGTGAGGGGAACCCTGCTGAGGGCCATCCAATCTCTGTACAACCAAAGCGAGAGTTGTGTCCGGGTGCTTGGATGTAAGTCGGATCCGTTTCCAGTGGGGGTTGGTCTCCGCCAGGGCTGCGCTCTGTCACCTATCCTGTTTGTGATTTTCATGGACAGGATTTCTAGGCGGATTCGTGGCCATGGCGGAGAGGGTATACGTCTCGGGGGGCTAAAGGTTGCGTCACTGCTGTTTGCAGATGATGTGGACCTGATGGCACCTTCGGTTCGTGACCTTCAGCTCTCACTGGATCGGTTCGCAGCCGAGTGTTCAGCGGCTGGAATGAGGATCAGCATCTCCAAATCTGAGGCCATGGTTCTCAGCAGGAAACCGATGGTTTGTACAGTCCGGGTAGGGGACAGGACTCTGTCCCAGGTGGAGGAGTTTAAGTATCTCGGGGTCTTGTTCACGAGTGAGGGAAAGATGGAGAAGGAAATCAGCCGGAGAATCGGAGCAGCTGGGGCAGTATTGCAGTCTCTCTGCCTCACTGTTGTGACGAAACGGGAGCTGAGCCAGAAGGCAAAGCTCTCGGTCTACCGAGCTATCTACATTCCTACTCTCACCTATGGTCATGAAGTGTGGGTAATGACCGAAAGAATAAGATCGCGGATACAAGCGGCCGAAATTAGTTTCCTCAGAAGGGTGGCTGGCATCTCCCTTAGAGATAGGGTGAGAAGTGCAGTCACCCGAGAGAGACTCGGAGTAGAGCCGCTGCTCCTTCGCTTGGAAAGGAGCCAGCTTAGGTGGTTCGGGCATCTTGTGCGGATGCCTCACGAGCGTCTCCCTAGGGAGGTCCTCGTTGCACGTCCCACTGGGAGGAGGCCCCGCGGCAGGCCAAGGACCAGATGGGGGGATTACATCTCCTCTCTGGCCTGGGAACGCTTCGGGATTCCCCAGGAGGAAGTCGCAAATGTTGCTCTGGAGAGGGAAGTCTGGGGGTCTTTGCTGGAGCTGTTGTCCCCGCGACCCGATTCCGTATAAGCGGTTGAAGATGGATGGATGGAGATGGATGGATATGTGTGTGTATATGTGTGTGTGTATATATGTAGATATATAAATACAGTTGCGATCAAAAGTTTACATACACTTGTAAAGAACATAATGTCATGGCCGTCTTGAGTTTCCATTAATTTCTATAACTCTTATTTTTTTGTGATAGAGTGATTGGAGCACATACTTGATTGCCACAAAAAACATTCATGAAGTTTGGTTCTTTTATGAATGTATTATGGGTCTTCTGAAAATGTGACCAAATCTGCTGGGTCAAAAGTATACAGGTACATACAGCAATGTTAATATTTGGTTACATGGCCCTTGGCAAGTTTCACTGCAATAAGGCGCATTTGGTAGCCATCCACAAGCTTCTGGTTGAATTTTTGACCACTCCTCTTGACAAAATTGGTGCAGTTCAGCTAAATGTGTTGGTTTTCAGACATGGACTTGTTTCTTCAGCATTGTCCACACGTTTAAGTCAGCACTTTGGGAAGGCCATTCTAAAACCTTAATTCTAGCCTGATTTAGCCATTCCTTTACCACTTTTGACGTGTGTTTGGGGTCATTGTCCTGTTGGAACACCCAACTGCGCCCAAGACCCAACCTCCGGGCTGATGATTTTAGGTTGTCCTGAAGAATTTGGAGGTAATCCTCCTTTTTCATTGTCCCATTTACTCTCTGTAAAGCACCAGTTCCATTGGCAGCAAAACAGGCCCAGAGCATAATACTACCCCCACCATGCTTGACGGTAGGATGGCGTTCCTGAGATTAAAGACCTCACCTTTTCTCCTCCAAACATATTGCTGGGTATTGTGGCCAAACAGCTCAATTTTTGTTTCATTTGACATCACATGGACAAAGATAATACTTTCTGGATGAAAGTTTTGTGGTCAGATAAAACAAAAATTGAGCTGTTTGGCCACAATACCCAGCAATATGTTTGGAGAAGAAAAGGTGAGGCCTTTAATCCCAGGAACACCTAGAAATGTTGTTAATAAAAGTTATGAACAGAACCACTGACAAAAGTCAACCCTGGCGTAGTCCAACCAAACTGGAAACTGGTCCGACTTACTGCTGGCAACACGGACCAAGCTCTGACACTGATCATACAGGGAAAGGACCACCACAATCAGGCAGTCAGATACCAAATACTCTCTGAGCATTCCCCACAGAACCTCCCGAGGGACATGGTCGAATGCCTTCTCCGAGTCCAAAAAACACATGTAGACTGGTTTGGCAAACTCCCATGCTCCCTCAAGGATCCTGCTGAGAGTATTGAGCTGGTCAAAAACCACACTGCTCCTCCTGAATCCGAGGTTCGACTATCCGGCGTAGCCTCCTCTCCAGTACACCTGAATAGACCTTACCAGAGAGGGTGAGGAGTGTGATCCCACGATAGTTGGAATACACCCTCTGGTTCCCCTTCTTAAGGAGAGGAACCACCACCCCGGTCAGCCAATCCAGAGGCACCGCCCCCGATGTCCACGCAATGTGGCAGAGTCTTGTTAACCAAGACAGCCCCACAGCATCCAGAGCCTTAAGTTATTCTGGGCAGATCTCATCAACCCCTGTGGCCCTTTCACCGAGGAGCTTTTTAACTACCTCGGCAACTTCAGCTCCAGAAATAGGAGTCCACCACAGATTCCCAAGGCACTGCTTCCTCACAGGAAGACATGTAGGTGGGATTGAGGAGGTCTTTAAAGTATTTCCTCCACTGATCCACAACATCCCGAGTCGAGATCAGCAGCAGACCATCCCACTATACACGGTGTTGACAGTGCACTGCTTCCCCATCCATTGGTGGTCTAGAATCACTTCGAAGCAGTCCGGAAATCGTTTTCCATGGCTTCCCCGATCTTCTCCCATGTCCGAGTTTTTGCCTCCGTGACCGCCAACACCGCTCACCGCTTGGTCTATCGGTACCTGGAGTCCCAAGAGCCAAAAGGACCCAATAGGACTCTTTCTTCAGCTTGACGGCATCCCTCACTGCTGGTGTACACCAGGGGGTTCTGAGATTACCGCCACAACAGGCACCGACCAATTTACGGCCACAGCTCCGATCAGCCGCCTCAACAATAGAGGCACGTAACATCTTCCACTCGGACTCAGTATACAGCGCCTCCCTCGTGACGTGTTCAAAGTTTTTCCGGAGATGGGAATTGAAACTCTCTCTGCCGGGAGACTCTGCCTGACCGGCATCCTTCCCCACCATCGAAGCCAACTCACCACCAGGTGGTGATTGGTAGGAAGCTCCGACCCTCTTTTCACCAGAGTGTCCAAAACATGAGACCGCAAATCCAATGACACAACCACAAAGTGGATCATCAAACTGTGGCCTAGGGTGTCTTAGTGCCAAGTGCTCATATGGACACCCTTATGTTTGAACATGGTGTTTGTTATGGATAATCTGTGACGAGCACAAAAGTCCAATAACAAAACACCACTCGGGTTTAGATCCAGGTGGCCATTTCTCCCATTCACGCCTCTCCAGGTTTCACTGTCGTTGCCAACGTGGGTGTTGAAGTCCCCTAGCAGAACGAGGGAATCACCCAGGGGAGCACTCTCCAGTACTCCATCTAGTGAATCCAAAAAGGGTGGGTACTCTGAACTGCTGTTTGGTGCATAAGCACAAACAGTAAGTAACCCGTCCCACCACCCAGAGGCAGAGGGAAGCTACCCTCTCGTCTACTGGGTTAAACTCTTAACGTACAGGCTCTGAGCCGCAGAGCAACGAATATTGCCAACCCCGCTGGTCGCCTGCTGGCAACATCAGAGTGGAAGAGAGTCCAGAGCCCTTGCTGTGTGCAGAAGTGAGTCCAACTTCATCCGGTCGGAACTTCTCCACCTCAAGCACCAGCTTAGGCTCCCCCCTTCCCCAGCGAAGTGACGTTCTACGTCCCAAGGGCTAGCTTCTATAGCCGATGATCGGACCGCCAAGGGCCCCGTCTTTTGCTTCCGCCCAGCTCACCTGACCTCTATGTCCCCTCATATGAGTAGTGAGCCCATTGGATGGGGGACCTATGTTGCCATCAGGCCCCACCTCCAGGCCTAGCTCCAGAGGGGGGCCAGGGTCCTTGATTGCTCTTTGTCTGGTCTTTCACCTAGGTCCTGTTTGTCTTGGGAGACCCTGCCAGGGAGCATTGAGGCCCCCAGACAACATAGCTCCTGGGATCATTGGGACACTCAAACTCCTCTACCACGATTTAATAATTGTATTTATCATTTGTATAAATTATATTATGTATTTTGTATTATTTTATTTATAATTAGGTATTTGTTACTATATTTCTATAGTTTCACAAAACTATAATATTTACATTATATACAATTTATTTTTCTTTAGCTTGTACTAAAATGATATAAAAAAATGTATTAGCTATAATTATTGTATTTATTAACATTCACAGATATAAGTACACACAATGTTGGGTTATGGCAGACATCTTTAGTTTGTATGCTTTTTGTGCTGCTAAATGGCTCCATTAGAGGGACTCAGCATTTTTTTTCAATGACGTATACCGTACATCTAGCTGTGTGTGTATGTGTGTGTGTGTGTGTGTGTGTGTGTGTGTGTGTGTGTGTGTGTGTGTGTGTGTGTGTGTGTGTGTGTGTGTGTGTGTGTGTGTGTGTGTGTGTGTGTGTGTGTGTGTGTGTGTGTGTGTGTGTGCGTGCGTGTGCGTGTGTGCTAGAGACGGGCGACCCTTTCTGAGCCTCTTAGTGGAATTGACAAACACAATTAAGTGGCGGCGTGATTCGTGTTGCTGTCTTAGAAGGTTGTAGTTGTGTTGATCAGGATTCGATGTGTTCTCAGTGCAGTGAGATGTGGACCAGGAAGTCACCTTTGCTTTATCAGCGTCTGATATTGTTGTAATATTCCGTGCCAAAAGTGTGACATCACAGACTCCTACCTGACTGCTGAAACTGTAATGTACCAACGCTGTCACTAGGTGGAACAACGTCTGGAAATGACATTTGTGGCACTTCCTTTTGGTTGTGCTCAAACATATTTGTCAGACTTGCTGGCATACATGTTTACATTACACAGATCCTCAAAGTTTTACTATTAGACCAGGGGTCGGCAACCCAAAATGTTGAAAGAGCCATATTGGCCCAAAAATACAAAAAAGTAATCTGTCTGGAGCTGCAAAGAAATTAAAAGACTTGTATAAGTGTTATAATGAAGGCAACACATGATGTAAGTGGCTAATTAGCTATATTAGCCTACTATCAAAATGACTATGTGTCGCAGGCTGACGTAAATCTTCGTTGACAGAAATGTTGAAATGTAATATTTATCCTTAACATTTTTACAACATTGGAAAACATTAGTAAAACTTCTCAGAGGGTGAGGTAACTTCTGGAAATGACTGTCTCAGAATGGCCAAAGATATAGATGTGTGTGTCCAAGTTAAAGGAAACGGCAGGCTGCCTTCTTCTAATGGATTTATTACAATCTTTGCAAACTGGCTAACGTTTGCTGTGGTCTGGAACAACATGGCGCACAAACAACTATCAGAAATGCAGCCAATATTACATACAGATAATGTGTCATGAAACATAGAAAACTAAACTAAATACACAGAGGACATAAGTAAAGGAAATTAAATGAGCTGAAATATACATACAAATAAGGCATAATGATGCAATCTGTACATACAGCTAGCCTAAATGGCATGTTGGCATTTCTCCACACAAGTCAATAACATCAACAAAGCTCAACTTTGTGCATTCACGCACAGTATAAAACGTTTGGTGGACAAAATAAGACACAGAAGGAGTGGCATAAAACAAGTCTTGTGTCGTGTTTGTCCTCCTACAGAAACCATATTACAACAAAACATTTAATATTCACAGTGGAACATCGAATTACGCACAGGGTTCGTAAATGTAAAAGTTTGTGTGGCGAAGCAAATTTTTCCACAAGGAACACTGTAAATATGAATGAAGTTAAAGTACCACTGATAGTCACACACACACTAGGTGTGGTGAAATTAACCTCTGCATTTGACCCATCCCCTTGTTCACCCCCTGGGAGGTGAGGGGATAATGATAAAAAAAATGTAATTGGATGTATTCACTTACAAGTTTTTCGAAAACTCCAACTTTTACTTTTAGGATAGGATAGACTTTTTTTTTATCCCATAATGGAGAAATTACGTTGTTGCCGTGCTGGTTGTTACGTTTTGTAACAGAAGTACAACGAAAAAGAAGTATTACATACTGACATGTACAGATGAAAGATTAAATAAAAATTTTGATTTTTTGATACTGTTTTTTATTTATTTTAGATTTTTTTCAACTTAATTTATATATTTTTTACTATATGTAAAAAATGTATACAAATGTTATATTTACTGATTTGTACTTTTATTATAATTTGTTTAACTGTCTGTTTTGGTCAAAAGTACCAAAAAAAACTAAATACTGTATTTTTCGGAGTATATGTCGCTCCGGAGAATAAGTCGCACCGGCCGAAAATGCATAATAAAGAAGGAAAAAAACAGTCGCATTTTTTGGGGAAATTTATTTGATAAAACCCAACAGCAAGAATAGACATTTGAAAGGCAATTTAAAATAAATAAAGAATAGTGAACAACAGGCTGAATAAGTGTACGTTATATGAGGCATAAATAACCAGCTGAGAACGTGCCTGGTATGTTAACGTAACATATTATGGTAAGAGTCATTCAAATAACTATAACATATAGAACATGCTATACGTTTACCAAACAATCTGTCACTCCTAATCGCTAAATCCCATGAAATCTTATACGTCTAGTCTCTTACGTGAATGAGCTAAATAATATTATTTGATATTTTACGGTAATGTGTTAACAATTTCACACATAAGTCGCTCCTGAGTATAAGTCGCACCCCCGGCCAAATAATGAAAAAAACTGTGACTTGTAGTCGGAAAAATACGGTACATTTGGAGGTACAGAACCTGCTTTTTATTGAACAATATTTCCCATACTGACTCAAATATAAGACAACCTTTGAAACACTTTTCCAGCATCTCGAGTTGCCAGGTCACTGGTATGTGTGTGACAGGAAGAAAAGCTCGTTTGAGAAATCTATTGCTTTGCATGTATAGATGTCAAGACTACCAATTTCTTTAGGGTGAAAATAATTGTATTATATTTGGATTGTTGTATCAAATTATTTATCGCTAATGCAAATTATGCTAATTGTTTTTTCATCATCATAACAAAACATTCCAATATTGTTTGTTAACGCCACTTGTGTGCGTCTCTGCTCAGGTTGTACAAGCTGTGCCAGCCTCCGCCCCCTGATGGTGACCCATGATGCATTGCAGCCACAACCAAGTGTGTTGAAGATTCTCCTTGTAGTATTCATGAGGGAGCTATGATTTTTTATACATATAAATATGTCCAGAGTAGGTGCCTCAAGTGTAAATAGAATTGTAGGTTTTAAAAAAATATATTTTACCACTGTACTGTGTTGTTGAATTACACTTAACGATGGAAGGACTCATTTAGATATTGCATAATATTGGCTGACTTTGGCATTTTATAGTATTTTCTGTCATATCGTGATACAAAAATGCTACATTCATGATTCCTCCAACATCTTCACTTCAAGTGTAAATATTTCTCAGTTATTTTTTATTGTTTCTAGCAGTGTAACAGTATTATTTTTTTGTTTTCTATACATAGCGTTGCGCAATTATTTTTACATTACTCAGGAGGTCTTCTTGTGTTCCATAAATATTGGATATTACTGTATATGGTAGCTCATAACTATGCAAACTAAAAACAGCGTCAAAAAGCTCCAGTATAACACACATTAAAAATGGTTGGTTTACTTGGAAAACATAGAACGTGTGTACATATATATATATATATATATATATATATATATATATATATATATATATATATATATATATATATATATATATATATATATATATATATATATATATATATATATATATATATATATATTCAAATATCAGCCAATGAATGGACACCCTTTCTGATTTTCTTTTTTGCATTAAACGAATGTAACAATGTTTATATTGTAGCTGACATGTTCAAATATCACAAACAGCTCTCAGTATGATGCAGACTGCAGCCATAACAATAATTAACATATACAGTGGAAACTTGATTTACCAACCCTTCTAGATCGAGCTAAATGATGCATCCCTGTGTGAACCATATCTCTGTGTTCAAATGCTTCATTCATTCATTTTCAATCAATCAATCAATCAATGTTTATTTATATAGCCCTAAATCACAAGTGTCTCAAAGGGCTGCACAAGCCACAACGACATCCTCGGTACAGAGCCCACATACGGGCAAGAAAAAACTCACCCCAGTGGGACGTCGATGTGAATGACTATGAGAAACCTTGGAGAGGACCGCATATGTGGGTAAGCCCCCCCCCCCCCCCCCCCCTCTCTCCCCCCCCCCCCCAAGGGGAGACCGACAGCAAAGGATGTCGAGTGGGTCTGACATAATATATAATATTGTGAAAGTCCAGTCCACAGTGGATCCAACACATCAGCGAGAGTCCAGTCCATAGTGGGGCCAGCAGGAAACCGTCCCGAGCGGAGACGGGTCAGCAGCGCAGAGATGTCCCCAACCGATGCACAGGCTAGCTAGATTTTGAGTTACACCTGCAGGCAAAAAGCAGGGCGCAGCCCTCCGCGTCACTTGCTGCGCGGGGCACTATAGTCACTTCTCACTGCTTCAGCGTGTGTGCCTTTTCTGTGTTTTTTCGCCTTTTGACAAGTTTTGTCCATTTGTTAACTCAACATGAGTCCCAAAAAGAACATACCAGGGCGGAGAGAAGGAGGGAATCGCTTTGGAGTTAAAGAAAAAAAAAAAAGGGTGAGTACATCAACGGCGCTCACAAATATGGAAGAATCGACGAAGCAAGCTTAATACCACAGGAATTTTTAATTGTGATTAGACCGGACTTGTCTGGGGGAAAAAAGTGCCAAAGCAGATTTATTTCACAGCGGAGGAGAAGAGCTACCTCTCGTTCAGCGGCGCCTCTTCCAAAGCCCACATACACACGCCCCTTTCTGGCCAGCTCCTCCTTTGTTGATGTTAATGTGAGTGGATTTTACTATTTTAAATGTTTATTATTGTAGCAATAAGGATTTTTTTTTTCTGATCCTTTGTGAGGGCACCAAAGGGACTTCTGTGTGTGCGCGTGTTGGCAGAGCAGTGCATACAGCAGCAAGTTTTTGTTTTGGCTTGTTAATGAAGAGAAAGTTGATCCATCACCGCCTTATGTTTGTGTGATATACAGTACTGTATATCGCGTTCAAACCTTCACTAAAATATGGATTTTTTAAATTTTTTAAAAGTCTGGAACCTATTATAGGTGGCCTTGTGGTTAGAGTGTCCGCCCTGAGATCGGTAAGTCGTGAGTTCAAACCTCGACCGAGTCATACCAAAGACTATAAAAATGGGACCAATTACCTCCCTGCTTGGCACTCAGCATCAAGGGTTGGAATTGGGGGTTAAATCACCAAAATGATTCCCGGGCGGGGTCACCGCTGCTGCTCACTGCTCCCCTCACCTCCCAGGGGGTGAACAAGGGGATGGGTCAAATGCAGAGGTTAATTTCACCACACCTAGTGTGTGTGTGACTATCAGTGGTACTTTAACTTTATCCATATTTACAGTGTTCCTTGTGGAGAAATTTGCTTTACCACACAAACTTTTATATTTACGAACCCCGTGCGTAATTCGATGTTCCACTGTACCCCCCTAAAACTGCCAGGGTTCGCTTTCTGAAATGGAATTTAAAAAAATGATTGAACTTTTTCATGACATTCTACTTTTGTTAGATGTAAAGGCTGTAATCATAATAATGATTTTAAAAAAAGTAATTGGATGTATTCACTTACATTGAGTATGATAAGCAATAATGATATGAATGAGTGGCGCTGCAGTGTAGATGCATTACTAGAGGGAGGGAGGGAGGGAGGGAGGGGCACCGGCCATCCACGGGGGGGCGGGAAGACTTGGAATCTCTGCCGCCTGTGTGAGCTTTCACTCCGCGGGAGAAAGCAAGCGAGCCAGCCGGCAGGCAGGAGGGTGTCCCGGGCCGACTGTTTACCGCCATGAGCCGGACTGCTGTCGGTCCTTAGCAGGCAAGGAGATGTGCGCAGGACGGAGGACATGTTCTTGTCACCATGTGAAGCGGCTTGAAGGACGAAGGACAGCGGCTCACTGGACCATCTCATCCCGCTGAAAGGTGTTCAGAGAGGGGGGCAGACAGCCTCCTCACTCCCCTCATCACTTTCCACATGGCGTCTCCACAACAGTCCAGGATTCAGTCTTACCTGGAGAAAAACAAAATTGGACCTTTATTTGAGGTAAGTAACTTCTAAGCGCACACTATTCATCTTGTGATAATTACTATTATATCGCCGCTAATTGCTTGATTGGCTGGAAAACAACTAACTCCATTTGAAAAATCCTCGTCATCATCTCTGTTGAAAATGCGTCTGTGTGAACTTACTGTATGTGCACTTGTACTCAAGCAGGCTGGTGCCTTGCTCAAGAGCTTACTTTTACGAACACCTGTACGACAGCCAAATTTAATTGCAAAATGCATTCAATATTGTTATCAATATTAGTAAATTTATTTCAGGCACATAGCTTCTTATTAAAAAACAATATATATACATATACTGTATACATATACGTATATATGTATACAGTATATATATATATATATATATATATATATATATATATATATATATATATATATATATATATATATATATATATATATATATATATATATATATATGTATGTATGTATGTATGTATGTATGTGTGTATATATATATATGTATATATATATGTGTATATATATGTGTGTATATATACATGTGTGTGAATATATATGTGTGTATATATATATATATGTGTGTATATATATATATATGTGTGTATAAATATATATGTATGTGTATGTATATATATGTATGTGTATGTATACATATATATATATATATATATATATATATATGTATGTATGTGTGTGTATATATATATATATGTGTGTGTGTATATATATATATATATATATATATATATATATATATATATATATATATATATATATATATATATATATATATATATATATATATATATATATATATATATACACCAAAGACTATAAAAAAAATGGGAGCCATTACCTCCCTGCTTGACACTCAGCATCAAGGGTTGGAATTGGGGGTTAAATCACCAAAAATGATTACCGGGCACGGCCACCGCTGCTGCTCACTGCTCTCCTCACCTCCCAGGGGGTGATCAAGGGTGATGGGTCAAATGCAGAGAATATTTTCGTCACACCTAGTGTGTGTGTGACGATCATTGGTGCTTTAGCTTAAACTTAATGTGTTTATACATACATATTTACAAACCCCGTTTCCATATGAGTTGGGAAATTGTGTTAGATGTAAATATAAACGGAATACAATGATTTGCAAATCCTTTTCGACCCATATTCAATTGAATGCACTACAAAGACAAGATATTTGATGTTCAAACTCATAAACTTTATTATTGCAAATAATAATTAACTTAGAATTTCATGGCTGCAACGTGCCAAAGTAGTTGGGAAAGGGCATGTTCACCACTGTGTTACATGGCCTTTCCTTTTAACAACACTCAGTAAAGGTTTGGGAACTGAGGAGACACATTTTTTAAGCTTCTCAGGTGGAATTCTTTCCCATTCTTGCTTGATGTACAGCTTAAGTTGTTCAACAGTCCGGGGGTCTCCGTTGTGGTATTTTAGGCTTCATAATGCACCACACATTTTCAATGGGAGACAGGTCTGGACTACAGGCAGGCCAGTCTAGTACCCACACTCTTTTACTATGAAGCCACGTTGATGTAACACGTGGCTTGGCATTGTCTTGCTAAAATAAGCAGGGGCGTCCATGGTAACGTTGCTTGGATGGCAACATATGTTGCTCCAAAACCTGTATGTACCTTTCAGCATTAATGGCGCCTTCACAGATGTGTAAGTTACCCATGTCTTGGGCACTAATACACCCCCATACCATCACAGATGCTGGCTTTTCAACTTTGCGCCTATAACAATCCGGGTGGTTCTTTTCCTCTTTGGTCCGGAGGACACGACGTCCACAGTTTCCAAAAACAATTTGAAATGTGGACTCGTCAGACCACAGAACACTTTTCCACTTTGTATCAGTCCATCTTGGATGAGCTCAGGCCCAGCGAAGCCGACGGCGTTTCTGGGTGTTGTTGATAGACGGTTTTCGCCTTGCATAGGAGAGTTTTAACTTGCCATTACAGATGTAGCGACCAACTGTAGTTACTGACAGTGGGTTTCTGAAGTGTTCCTGAGCCCATGTGGTGATATCCTTTACACACTGATGTCGCTTGTTGATGCAGTACAGCCTGAGGGATCGAAGGTCACAGGCTTAGCTGCTTACGTGCAGTGATTTCTCCAGATTCTCTGAACCCTTTGATGATATTGCGGACCGTAGATGTTGAAATCCCTAAATTCCTTGCAATAGCTGGTTGAGAAAGGTTTTTCTTAAACTGTTCAACAATTTGCTCACGCATTTGTTGACAAAGTGGTGACCCTCGCCCCATCCTTGTTTGTGAATGACTGAGCATTTCATGGAATCTACTTTTATACCCAATCATGGCACCCACCTGTTCCCAATTTGCCTGTTCATCTGTGGGATGTTCCAAATAAGTGTTTGATGAGCATTCTTCAACTTTATCAGTATTTATTTCCACCTTTCCCAACTTCTTTGTCACATGTTGCTGGCATCAAATTCTAAAGTTACTGATTATTTGCACAAAAAAAAATGTTTATCAGTTTGAACATCAAATATGTTGTCTTTGTAGCATATTCAACTGAATATGGGTTTAAAATTATTTGCAAATCATTGTATTCCGTTTATATTTACATCTAACACAATTTCCCAACTCATATGGAAACGGGTTTGTATGTGTGTGTGTATGTATATGTATATGTATGTATGTATATGTATATAAACATGTATAAGAAAAATAGCAACCCATTAATACACAAAATATTTAAATATATTTGCATATAAGGTGTATGTATTTATTATATAAATATATAAACTAAAATTGTATTTCATGTATTTAAAATATATATAAAATTTTCATGATATATTCTATATATGAATACATACAAGATATATATGTTAAAAATTATATAAGCTATATTGTATTAATCATATTTGGGCCGTTTACCTGAAAATAATACATGTATTTATTGTATTATTTATTACATATTATATATTAAATTATATTATATATAACACATATTTAAATTAACAGTCCAATAAATAAATTGAATGAGTAAGTTTTAAATTTTTTTAATTATTGTACTGCTATTGGACTTTTAATATATACAATATATGTTTTGTTATCATGTTACACTGCTAAATCCCCTATAGGACTAAAAGGTATATGTGTTATGATTACATTTACATGCATGATAGCTGTATGTATTTAGAATAGGTCAAGTACAGTATGCAGCAACAAGGGCTTACAGTTGGTGGGGGGCAACAAACTGTTGGCTTTCTGGTCACGAGACCCTCACTCACGCGCATGCACAGTTTTATGAATATGACTGGCTGGATTTATATGCTCGTATAAAACACACAAAAACATTAGGACCACTTGTGTGCAGACTCAGGAGACCCACACTGCCTCCGCTCTTCTCTTTATGCTGCTTCAGGGACCATCTTAGAGTTATTTACTCTTTTTTTTCGACCTGTGTGTGTTTTGATTTATTAAAAGTGATCAAACAGCTCCATCACGGTGACACACAAGCTGTGTGTGTGTGTGTGTGTGTGTGTGTGTGTGTGTGTGTGTGTGTGTGTGTGTGTGTGTGTGTGTGTGTGTGTGTGTGTGTGTGTGTGTGTGTGTGTGTGTGTGTGTGTGTGTGTGTGCGTGCGTGCGTGCGCGTGTGAAGCCATCATCACATGACGCAAAGTGCTGACGTGACACTTTGCTGCATTTAGCTGGTAGCAGCACAACACAACACACAATACACACTACAGGAAGCGCATGCTAAGCAGATGTGAGAGGAGGGTGTTTTCAGCACCATGGACAGACACACACACACACACACGCCCACACCCTGATGTTCATTTAAGACTCATTACACACACACACATTAGCCCAGTGTTTGTTTTTCCCCCCTTCATCTTCATCGTCCACCTGTCCACCTTCTATCGTTTATTTTTATCGTAAATGTGACGCAGGAGGACATCCTTTTAGTCAACTGTGAATACAAAAAGAGTGCACTTTCTGCCTGCAACCAGCAGAGGCACTGCAGAGTCAGCCTCAAATGGCCCACTGTGAGTTCTGTTTTATACTGTAGCCTTTAACAGGGAAAACAACCTATTAAGTATTGTTTTTCCATTTAAAAGGAGAATACAAAATGCAATTTAAAAATGTCACTTAATCAACTAACATTAAATAAAATTCAATCAAACTTAATTTATAGAGCGCTCATAAAAGAAATGCAGCACAAAGTGCTTTACAGACTTAAAAACAATACCTCAATGACCCACATCCCCCATCATCAAGCACACACGCACACACACACACACTTGCATGCACGCACACGGTCAAATGAATGCATTGCGGAGTACAGAGGAGCCAGGTGAATAATCACTATCACAGGAGCCATCTGCACCAGGAGATCATCAGACCATGGCCACCAGGGTGCAGACACGGCCACGGCCGATACAACCCCTGATGCAGAGGGCTCCCTCTGAGGAACGCTGGAAAGTAAAAATATTAAAACATGTAAAATAAGTAAGAACCATGAGCTGGATAAAAATACAAGTAAAACATATTATGAAGATAAAAAATAAATATACTCTAGATATGTAATAAATAAATAGAACTAAATAAAATCAGGCATAACTAATTAGATAAAAAGTAAAGTATGAATGACTCCAATAAAATGAATAAATATTACGTAAAGCCACATCAGAAAGGTGTGTCTTAATAAGCCTGCTCTTAAAAACATAAACGTTCTGTGCAGTCCTGAGGTCGTCTGGCAAGCTGTTCCATAGTTGGGGGCCATAATGGTGGGAAGATGCCATCCCGTGACTCCGGCCTCTTTTACGCCGCACACCAAATCTGATTTTTTTGGCCCTCAAGTGGCACAGATCTGATTATTTTTTGCCAGTCTAACCGCTCCAAAGTGCTTTAGATCTGATCTTTTAGCATCAGATGCAGGCCACATCAGGAGGTAGTCCAAATCCGATTGGAATCTGATCTTTTCAAATGTGACTTCAGTCTGAACGCAATGTGACCAAAATGTGACTTTTTCGTTGGCTTTGGGCGAGCTATGTCATTCGTGTGCCATCGGAAATGGATACTTTATCACAACATCCGGTTTCAGTGAGAAAAGTCTATTTAAGACGACCAAATTTTAGGTGCATCACTTGTCAATAGTGCACAAATAATAGACTATATGTAACATTTATTTTATTTTGTAGTAGTAACGACTACCTTTGTTTTCACTCTATCGAAGTGCGCAGGCAAGTGACGTCGGGGCCACATTGGGGCCACGTTGGGTCCTGTGCGTGTTGACATTGGAGTCTGATAAAAATCACATTTTACTTGCTGTGTAAACAGTCAGCTGGAAAAAATCAGATCTAAAAAAAAATCAGATTTGAGCCACTTTGGCCTACAGTGTAAACTTAATCTTTGTGTCCTGACTTTTGGAATAATCAGGAGACGAGACCCGCAGGATCTCAGGGGCCGCGAAGGTTCATGGGGTCAACGCAAATCTGAAAGATACTTGAGATGGGAATCTTTGGGTAGCTCACGATTTGATTACAATTCAGGAGCTACGATTAGATTAAAAATTGATTATTGATGCACATTTAATTTAGGTATATTGATGGAGATTTACATTTATTTTCGTTTCACTAAATAATTTGTATTACTTACAACTCTTAAAAACTGTGAATTTGTAATAAGAAACAGTTAAATTAATCCCCATCATATTTATTAAATTACCGGTAATGCAAATGTGTGCAAAACTGGAATATAAGTGCCCGAAATAAAGAAGGTGGTTGGATCTCTTGGTGAGGTCTCGCTGCAGTCAGCCAAAAATTATAACTGTCAGCATTACTTAATTTACAATGAATAAATCGATTATTGATGTTTACTAATGGATTTTATTATCGTCCAGAGGGCGATGCATCTAAAAATGTGTTTCCCCCACCTCTACCCAATACCATAAAAAACCATAAGAGTAACCCTAAAATCAACCCTGAAGCACACAATTAATGCACTTATAACAAATGACAAAGTTGGGTATCATCATTTTTGGAAATGTTTTATCGAGATTTTGCCATCAGGAAGCTTGCATTGGAATTGGATTATTGCATTGGTTCCAGCACAGAGCCCTGTGGAACTCGGGGACTCTGCTTATACTGGGAGTTCTCAATCAAATATTTTGCTGTGGAGTAAACACAAGTAAGACCCCCAGATCTCTGCTTTGTCAAGGAGGGTCTTCAGGGTCTCCACAGACTTTCTCTATTTTTTCTAAGTGCGCTCTCTTGCTGCTATAAGAAGGCCATTAGGCAACACGATCGCAAAAAGAGCCGAGTGCATTCATTGTAGTTTGTGTATGTGTTTGTCTGCTTTATAGGTAATAAGATGAATGATGCCAATTAGCAGTAAAGTGAGAATGATTTAAATGAGAAAGCTGTGCTCTCTTCCTAGTATTGATGTTGGGACTTTGTGCGTAAATCACTTTGCCTGTAAACTTCTTTTAGGGCCTGATTAAGTTATTTTATTTTATTTTATTTTTAAACAGTTTCTTTAAGTCTGGTTGGCAAAGCAAAAAATATTCAGGAAATTATTAGAAGTTTTATTTTCATCAAATAAAAGTGCACTTAATGTATTCATATTTAGTTCTATCACATATTTGTTTATAATCCCCATGTTGTTGTACTGTTGTTGACCTCAGCAAGAGGTCATAGTACTAAGTAGTTAGCTCTAAAACTGTGAATATATATTCAAGTAAAGGGAAGGGTGAACATTATTTTTTCATCCGTTACGTCCTTTAACTCTGCCATCCATCCATCCATCCATCCATTTTTAACCGCAGATTTATGAAAATAAACATAACATTTTCATCAGGCAATATCATGGTCAGCTATATTTATTAGGACCCGTCTTCGTCAACGTGGCTGTTTGATTACAATAATAATCCACGAATAATGGTAAGTTTTATATGTTTTGATATATTTGGACAAAAAGTGTCATTACTCCTATGATGATATGTGTTATAAATTCCCTTTGTCAGAAGATTAAGAGAAAGTTCCATATTTAATATGATAATTGTTGAATATAATTGACTATATTATTGTTGACGTAAACAAGCTATTATTGTAGTCATGCACTTTTAAGTTACGTCTGTTTTGAGTCAGGCAGTTTACCGGGCAGCTATGTTTACTTTCCGGGGTCCTTCGGGCAATATGTTGAACAGTGTGTGTATGTGAGAGTGTGCTTAGCTGCTGCTGCTACAAAGCAATATATAAAGAAGAAGTTAAAAATGTAAAACGGTGTCCTTATTCCCTAACCGGAGTACGCTCATGGGTGAAGAGTCCCAGCACAACAACAACAACATCAGTTTAAACATATAGTTCTTTAATATTGGTTCTTCGAGCCGGATTATCTTCACTCGCGACGTAGAAATGGACGCAGCGCTAACAACAGCGAAGGACGGCGGCGCACTCGGAGCAAGACAGCGACAGCTTCCAACTCGTCTAGAAAGCTACCAGGTTAGCCTCCCACAGTCCCTCATTCCTCACGGTGCCCGCGCGGAGGACCGAGGAGAGAGCGTCGGCGCCCAGCGGCTGCAGTCACTTAGCCTACAGACCGAGTCTGTGTGCATGGAGGACCAGCCGCACGGAGCGCACGCTATCCCCGATCGTCCATTTTCGGCGGGAGCGGCCGACAAGGTGAGCGAGTGGAACATGGCGATACATGCTAGAGACTTGCCCAGCCACCTAACACGCCATATGAGCCAACCATCGGCGGCGCCCGCGAGGCGGAGCTATCAAAGCAGGCAGGGTTCTCCTGTCCTACGGCCACCAGCTAATCTCAATATGAGCGTCCCAACATATCAATCACCCTGGCTAAACTGTCCAGTAGTTCACAGCACCCCTCTGTCACAGCCATCCAGCCTCCATCTTGGATCATCTAGGCTGCTTCAGCATGAGCCACACCTGTCTACACTGCCACATAACATCTCTACAACACTAGAGCTTCAAGCAGCAAAGACTCCTACACCAGGTGGTAGACAGGAGAACTACACACTGACGCAGTCTCTGCCCTCAACTGTGACATCGGCATGGGCACCGCCTCCCCTCACTACGCTGAATGTTTCTATGCTGCAGCCTACACCTCAAGCTTCACAAGTAGCGAGTTATGCCAGCCCCCAGACATCAGTTACATCAGGCTACCTGTCTAACCAGCCTACCACAGTGATGATTAACAATGTACAAGGCCGAGTGCCACCAGCTGCACAACTGCAATACCTGCCCATGCAGACAACACCAGTAAATCCAGCGCCAGTGCAGCAATACACCCCACTCCCGTCCGCACAGCCAGTGTGGCAATACATCCCACTCCCGTCTGCACAGCCCGTGCAGCAACACGCTCCACTGTTTGCACAACCAGCCTATCAACCCCCACAGATAGCAACAGCGCCATGTTCTGCACCACAGCTACCTGTTGCGGCTGGCACTCAGCCAGTTATCAATCCATCGCCCTACAGCACTGCCACTCCCCTGGGGACTGTCTATCAGCCTCCATCAACAATCGCTACACAGCCATTACACCAGTCACCACTGCCAACGCAAAAACAACAGCTGCAATTCTACCAGCCTGTGTATCCGCCATCAACTCAGCCAGCATATCAACTGGTGTCTCCCCCTGCTGGTTTCACTCTGCAACAGCCCCCATCAACTCAACAGGTTCAGTACAGTCCCCAGTCTCAGTATACGCCACTACAGGTACCTTACACTACCCAGTCCCCCAGACAGCCTGTTCCAATACCTGAACTGCCCAAGTTGGTGCATGACAGTGAGAGAGAGTTTGCTGATTTAAAAATGGCGTTAGATCACCTGCTCAATCCACACACTGAACTTTCTGAACATTACAAATACCGTGTGCTTATGGAACACTTGATCCTGGATGAAGCTAAGCTAATAGCTCAGTCACACAGACATTATGTACAGCGCTACACCGCCGCCATGCAGGCTTTGCAGAGACAGTACGGGCAGCCACATCAGTTGGCACAAAGTGAGATTGCAGCCATCCTGAACTCTCCTGATGTCAAATCAGGAGACCCCAAAGCCTTCCAGAGCTTCGCCCTCAACGTTGACTTGCTAGTGGGAATGCTAACCTCATTGGAAGGGCCTAATGGGATGGAAGTGATGTCTACTGGCCATGTTGACCGGCTACTTAGCAAACTCCCTAGACACGTGAGAGACAATTTTGTGGAGCATCTGCAGGTTCAGGGGCGCCTCAGCACCAGCAGCCTAAATCCATACAACCTCAGAGACCTCGCAGAGTGGCTCAAGGTGAAGGCAGAAGCTCAGAGACTGTCCGCAAAAATGGCACAGCGCCATCGAGCTGAAGGAGCACCGCCTGCCAATCGAGACAGACCTGTTCCTTCTCCCCGGCCTCGGACTCGGCCTGTTTCTGTGTATCGTTGGATCCAGGGACCAGCATTCCTTCGCCGTCCACCGGATGAATGGCCATCCTGTCCTAGCATCACAGAGCCAGAGGACCGTGGTGAGTTAAAACACAGTGTTTTTTGTGCTCTCACACAGACCAGCTCACCACCCAAGATACCAGATCTCACCCGGTTCAGCAGCTGGAGAGAGTTGGTCAAGGCCACGCAACAGTCTCTTCATGGGGCGGCAGCCGACCCTGCTTCACCCCTGTGTGACCTAAGAGATACTGAAGTCCACCTGCTCAAAACCAGCCAAACAGACTGCTTCTCTGAAGAAATCAGATGCCTCAGAGCCGGCAAGCCTGTGCCACCCAGCAGCAGGCTGAGTACGCTCGCCCCAGAATTAGACCCGACATTGGGTCTTATACGGGTTGGAGGACGCCTGCGCCGTTTAGAGAGCTCTAGCCCCACTGATATTCACCCAATACTGTTGGATCCCCGTCATGCAGTCACCACACTCATTAAAGAGATGGATGCTCAGCTACACCACCCTGGACCTGATAGGGTGTTTGCACAGATGAGGCGCTACTACTGGGTTCTGCGAGGAAGGCGGGCTATCAAAAAGTATCAGAGAGCTTGCACTGGTTGCATGAAGTGGAGAGGGAAGCCAGTGGTGCAGAGGATGGCAGACCTGCCCTCAGCCCGTCTGCGGCTGCTCAAGCCTCCATTCTTCTCAACAGGCGTGGACTGCTTTGGCCCGTACATGGTCAAGGCTGGGAGGCGAAGTGAAAAGCGCTGGGGGATCATTTTCAAATGTCTCACGACGAGATGTATACATCTGGATATACTCACCAGCCTCGACACAGATGCTTTCCTCCTCGCACTGAGACGGTTCATCGCACGGAGAGGCACTCCCTTTGAGGTCCTCTCTGATCAGGGGACTAACTTCAGAGGAGCAGATAAGGAGCTGAAGGAGGCCTTTGCAGCAATGGAATCACAGTTGCAGGAGCGGCTTGCAGAAAAACAGATTAAGTTCCGTCTTAACCCACCAGCATCTCCCCACTTTGGTGGTGTCTGGGAGCGTGAGATTCAATCAGTCAAGATATCCCTGCAAGTGGTCATAGGTGCACAAGTGCTCCAAGAAGAGTTTCTGCTCACACTCCTCATCGAAGTGGAAGGCATCCTCAATGCCAAGCCTTTAGGATATGTATCCTCGGATGTGGCCGATCCAGACCCAGTGACGCCCAGCATGTTGTTGATGGGGCGGCAGGATGCCTCTCTTCCACAAGTTGCCTATGCTCCTGACACCCTCACCAGGAGGCGCTGGCGTCATTGCCAGATGATGGCCGACCACTTCTGGACACAGTTCATCAGAAACTACTTGCCCTCTCTTCAAACCCGCCAGAGATGGCGCCAACACACAGATCATCTCCTCCTGGACACAGTTGTGATGATTGTTGATCCTCAGCTTCCACGTGCTCACTGGCCAATGGGGAGGGTGGTGAAGCTGAATGCAAGTGATGATGGATGTATACGGACTGCTGAAGTTAAAGTTGGCGAGAAGATTTACGTGAGACCAGTTGCTCGGCTGGTCCAGCTGTCAACTCTTCCTGAGGATAATCCTGTTTAAAGGACTGTTGTGGGAATTTATGTTTGTTTCAAAATTGCCATGCTATTTAGGGGGCGGCTGTTATAAATTCCCTTTGTCAGAAGATTAAGAGAAAGTTCCCTATTTAATATGATAATTGTTGAATATAATTGACTATATTATTGTTGACGTAAACAAGCTATTATTGTAGTCATGCACTTTTAAGTTACGTCTGTTTTGAGTCAGGCAGTTTACCGGGCAGCTATGTTTACTTTCCGGGGTCCTTCGGGCAATGTGTTGAACAGTGTTTGTATGTGAGAGTGTGCTTAGCTGCTGCTGCTACAAAGCAATATATAAAGAAGAAGTTAAAAACGTAAAACGGTGTCCTTATTCCCTAACCGCTCACGGGTGAAGAGTCCCAGCACAACAACAACAACATCAGTTTAAACATATAGTTCTTTAACTATATGTTAGGATATTTTTTTTAAATAACAGCAACTCGAATTCAAACGTTTTATTGAGGTTAATGGGACAGCTAACAAGTTGCTACCTAGCAACTCCGGCAAACCGACTAAGCGAGAAAGTATGTCAAGTACGTCATACAAAACTAATACAATAGAATTTGAGAACTTAATAATGCTTCAGGGGGCGATTAAATGTTTGTAATAATTATGTATGTATAACCTACACTTTTGTATGGTCACGTTCCCTGATACTCATACTGCATATTTGGTATCAATTTGAAACCAATTCAATACAGGTTCACAAATTGTCGATACCGATACTTTAAAGTGCTTATAATGTTGCCTTTAATTTGTTGATCATAATTATTGAGTTGTTGTAGAACATGAACACACTTACAAAATGATATTATGGTGATTATGACGCAAAGATTTTAAGCACACATAAAGCTTGCCAACAAACTTATTTGCAAATAATTTACCAGCGTTCATAATGAAACAATGTCAACAATATTCACCTTTTGCCTTTTATTGCTTACAATATTCAGGGTGAAGTAAAATTACTTAAAACATCTAACTAGATTTAACCATCTCAACAATGTATTAGTGTTGTCCCGATACCAATTTCTTGGTACCGGTACCAAAATGTATTTCTAAATAAAGGGGACCACAAAAAATTGCAATATTGGCTTTATTTTAACAAAAAATCTTACGGTACATTAAACATATGTTTTTTATTGCAAGTTTGTCCTTAAATAAAATAGTGAACAAACAAGACAACTTGTCTTTTACTAGTAAGTAAGCAAACAAAGGCTCCTAATTTAGTCTGCTGACATATGCAGTAACATATTGTGTCATTTGGGACGGCGTGGCGAAGTTGGTAGAGTGGCCGTGCCAGCAATCGGAGAGTTGCTGGTTACTGGGGTTCAATCCCCACCTTCTATCATCCTAGTCACGTCCGTTGTGTCCACTTCACCCTTGCTCCTGATGGGTGCTGGTTAGCGCCTTGCAAGGCAGCTCCCGCCATCAGTGTGTGAATGTGTGAATGTGGAAATACTGTCAAAGCGCTTTGAGTACCTTGAAGGTAGAAAAGCGCTATACAAGTATAACCCATTTATCATTTATTTATTTATTTTCCCTTCTATTATTTTGTCAAAATTATCAAGGACAAGTGGTAGAAAATTAATTATTAATCTACTTGTTCATTTACTGTTAATATATGCTTACTTTCTCTTTTAACAAGTTCTATCTACACTTCTGTTAAAATGAAATAATCATGTATTCTTCTGTTGTTTGATACTTTACATTAGTTTTGGATGATACCACAAATTTGGGTATCAATCCGATACCAAGTAGTTAAAGGATCATACATTGGTCATATTCAAAGTCCTCATGTGTCTAGGGACATATTTCCTAAGTTTATAAACATAATATAATTTTTTTTTAAACAAAAAAAGATGTTATGATGTCAAAAAATATTGATGTAATCATTGTAGTATCGACTAGATAAGCTCCTGTACTTGGTATCATTACAGTGGATGTCATGTGTAGATCCACCAATGGTGTTTGTTTACATTAACCCCGCCCATCCCGACCCCGCCCACCTCTCCCCTACCCCCAAATCTCCCAAATTTGGAGGTCTCAAGGTTGGCAAGTATGTTTATTATTTATTTTAAGACCACAGCTATCAATTATAGTCTCGAGCACCATGCACGGAGGGTCGGACGGGGTATTCATATGGATATTAAAACCCCCCATTATAATTATATTATCTGCGTGCGTCACTAGATCACTGAAAATTCAGAAAATTCTGTGATAAAGTCGGAATAAGGCCCAAAGGGGCGATAGATAACAGACATATAGAGAGGTAGCGGTGTGACAGACCTCATACTAAGCACCTCAAATGATTTATATTTATTACTTAGGTTAGGACTAAGGTTAAAGGCCTGCTGAAACCCACTACTACCGACCACGCCGTCTGATAGTTTATATATCAATGATGAAATCTTAACATTGCAACACATGCCAATACGGCCGGGTTAACTTATAAAGTGCAATTTTAAATTTCCCGCTAAACTTCCGGTTGAAAACGTCTATGTATGATGACGTATGCGCGTGACGTCAATCGTTGAAATGGAAGTATTCGGACACATTGTATCCAATACAAAAAGCTTGGTTTTCATCGCAAAATTCCACAGTATTCTGGACATCTGTGTTGGTGAATCTTTGCAATTTGTTTAATGAACAATGAAGACTGCAAAGAAGAAAGCTTTAGGTGGGATCGGTGTATTAGCGGCTGGCTGCAGCAACACAACCAGGAGGACTTTGACTTGGATAGCAGACGCGCTAGCCGACGCTAGCCGCCGACCGCATGGATGATCGGGTGAAGTCCTTCGTCGCTCCGTCGATCGCTGGAACGCAGGTGAGCACCGGTGTTGATGAGCAGATGAGCTGGCTGGCGTACGTAGGTGGATAGCTAATGTTTTTAGCATAGCTCTGTGAGGTCCCGTTGCTAAGTTAGCTTCAATGGCGTCGTTAGCAACAGCATTGTTAAGCTTCGCCAGGCTGGAAAGCATTAACCGTGTAGTTACAGGTCCATGGTTTAATAGTATTGTTGATTTTCTGTCTATCCTTCCAGTCAGGGGTTTATTTCTTTTGTATCTATCTGCAGTTAAGCCCGATGCTATCACGTTAGCTCCGTAGCTAAAGTGCTTCGCCGATGTATTGTCGTGGAGATAAAAGTCACTGTGAATGTCCATTTCGCGTTCTCGACTCTCATTTTCAAGAGGATATAGTATCCGAGGTGGTTTAAAATACAAATCCGTGATCCACAATAGAAAAAGGAGAGAGTGTGGAATCCAATGAGCCCTTGTACCTAAGTTACGGTCAGAGCGAAAAAAGATGCGTCCTGCACTGCACTCTTGTCCTTCACTCTCACGTTCCTCATCCACGAATCTTTCATCCTGGCTCAAATTAATGGGTTAATCGTCGCTTTCTCGGTCCGAATCACTCTCGCTGCTGGTGTAAACAATGGGGAAATGTGAGGAGCCCTTTAAGCTGTGACGTCACGCTACTTCCGGTACAGGCAAGGCTTTTTTTTATCAGCGACCAAAAGTTGCGAACTTTATCGCCGACGTTCTCTACTAAATCCTTTCAGCAAAAATATGGCAATATCGCGAAATGATCAAGTATGACACATAGAATGGATCTGCTATGCCCGTTTAAATTAAAAAAAATCATTTCAGTAGGCCTTTAAGGTTTTCATTGGATATTAGTGCGGCTCCTCCACCCTTTTTAAGTGGACGGGCAATATGTGCACCCATATAGTTAGGAGGAAATGCCTCGTAAAGCGGTAAAAATGTATCTAGCTTTAGCCAAGTTTCGCTGAGACCAATGACGTTAAGATTGTTGTCTCTAATCCTCTCATTAACTAATGATGGGAGACAATGATCTGATGTTTAAAATGCCCATATAGGTAGTGGGCTGTGTTGAGGCATTTTTGTTAATGGTATCCATAATACTGATATTAATAATGTTACGTTTATTTTGTGTAGTGCGCCGTAAATAGTTTCGATCCCATCTAGGAATTGATATGATGGGGATCTTGAGATTATTTGCTTGGCGCTGCGATAGATTTAACATGTCATAATTTGCCACCTCAGTATAATGCATGTTCACCTCAGGCCCAGTCACTACAGAATCAATCAATCAATCAATGTTTATTTATATAGCCCTAAATATGGATATGACAAGATGGTGGCGTATGGGAATGCTGCGGCTCACTAATGCTCTTGGGAGTGTAGAGCGATTTGGCAAAAAACACCCGTCATTTCTGTCAATTTCATGGCTGGCTCAAAGCGTGAACACTCTGTGATCACATACGACCGACAGACAATTCTGGATGTGGATGGATCGGGTCGTTATTGACTGAAAGATGCATGTACGGTGGACCTCCTCGCTAGCATGGGAATACTTTGTGGGCTACATCGAGCGGCCTTTGTAGCAGCGGAGTCAAGTGCTAGCGGTGACCGCCAATGGAGACAACATAAGCGGTGCGAGCGGAAGCAGAAGCAGAAGCGGGAATGCCGAGCGGGGATGCCGAGCGGGGCTAACAACAAAGAGAAAAGCTAACCAAAGAAGCGTGGAGTCTCCGGGTAAGAAGCCATTTAAACTAGAACTAGCCGGCGTCAGGCTGGATAATCTCTGCACACATAGCAATTCTCTTAGAATAAAACACAACTCACATAATGTTTTTTCTTTTGTGACCGTGTCAGAGGCAGACATACATTGTACTGACGTAGCTAACTATGATGCGTTCAGTTTATCGCAACATCAAGCAAACAATCTGAATATCCCCGTCGTGTCAATTCCTAGATATGGTCGAAACTATTTAAAGTGCAATACGCATAATAAACGCAACATTATTAATATTGCTACTTCGGATAATTTCAACAAACAATCCTCAAAACAGCCCACTACCTATAATATGGGCTTTTTAAACATAAGATCATTATCTTCCAAAACATTATTAGTTAATGAAGTCATTAGAGACAACAAACTTGACGTCGTTGGGCTCGCCGAGACCTGGCTCAAACCAGACGATTTTTTTGCGCTAAATGAGGCATCTCCTCCTAACTATACCAATACACATGTTGCCCGACCTCTTAAAAGGGGAGGGGGTGTCGCACTAATATACAATGAAAACTATAATCTTACACCTAACCTAAATAATAAATATAACTCGTTTGAGGTGCTCACTTTGAGGTTTGTCACACCGCTGCCTCTCCACCTGGCTGTTATCTACCGCCCCCCCGGGCCCTATTCGGACTTCATCAGTGAATTCTCAGAGTTTGTTGCTGATTTAGTGACGCACGCCAACAATATAATCATAATGGGGGACTTTAATATCCATATGAATACCCCATCGGACCCTCCATGCGTGGCGCTCAAGACTATAATTGATAGCTGTGGTCTTACACAAATAATAAATGAACCCACGCATCGCAACGGTAATACGATAGATCTAGTGCTTGTCAGGGGTGTCACCACCTCTAAAGTTATGATACTCCCGTACACTAAAGTAATGTCCGATCATTACCTTATAAAATTCGAAGTTCTGACTCATTGTCAACAAACTAATAATAATAATAATAACTACTATAGCAGCCGCAACATTAATGCTGCCACAACGACGACTCTTACTGACCTACTGCCTTCGGTAATGGCACCATTCCCAAATTATGTGGGCTCTATTGATAACCTCACTAACAACTTTAAGGACGCCCTGCGCAACACCATTGATAGTGTAGCACCGCTAAAGCTAAAAAGGGCCCCTAAAAGGCGTACCCCATGGTTTACAGAAGAAACTAAAGCCCAGAAATTATCATGTAGAAAGCTGGAACGCAAATGGCGTGCGACTAAACTTGAGGTTTTCCATCAAGCATGGTGTGATAGTTTAATAACTTATAAACGCATGCTTACCTCTGCTAAAGCTAATTATTACTCAAATCTCATCCACCTCAACAAAAATGATCCTAAATTTCGGTTTAGTACAGTAGCATCGCTAACCCAACAAGGGACTCCTCCCAGTAGCTCCACCCACTCAGCAGATGACTTCATGAATTTCTTTAATAAGGAAATTGAAGTCATTAGAAAAGAGATTAAAGACAATGCATCTCAGCTACAACTGGGTTCTATTAACACAAATACGACTGTATATACGACGGATACCGCCCTCCAAAATAGTTTCTCTCTCTTTGATGAAATAACTTTGGAGGAATTATCAAAATGTGTAAATGGGACAAAACAAACAACATGTTTACTTGACCCAATTCCTGGGAAACTTATCAAGGAGCTTTTTGTATTATTAGGTCCATCAGTGTTAAATATTATAAACTTATCACTTTCCTCTGGCACTGTTCCCCTAGCATTCAAAAAAGCGGTTATTCATCCTCTACTCAAAAGACCTAACCTCGATCCTGATCTCCTGGTAAACTACCGGCCGGTGTCCCACCTTCCGTTCATCTCGAAAATCCTCGAAAAAATTGTAGCACAGCAGCTAAATGAACACTTAGCGTCTAACAATCTCTGTGAACCTTTTCAGTCCAGTTTCAGGGCAAATCACTCTACGGAGACAGCCCTCGCAAAAATGACTAATGATCTATTGCTAACAATGGATTCTGATGCGTCATCTATGTTGCTGCTTCTTGATCTTAGCGCCGCTTTCGATACTGTTGATCATAATATTTTATTAGAGCGTATCAAAACGCGTATTGGGATGACAGACTTAGCCTTGTCTTGGTTTAACTCTTATCTTACTGACAGGATGCAGTGTGTCTCCCATAACAATGTGACCTCGGACTATGTTAAGGTAACGTGCGCAGTTCCCCGGGGTTCGGTTCTTGGCCCTGCACTCTTTAGTATTTACATGCTGCCGCTAGGTGACATCATACACAAATACGGTGTTAGCTTTCACTGTTATGCTGATGACACCCAACTCTACATGCCCCTAAAGCTGACCAACACGCCGGATTGTAGTCATCTGGAGGCGTGTCTTAATGAAATTAAACAATGGATGTCCGCTAACTTTTTGCAACTCAACGCTAAGAAAAACGGAAATGCTGATTATCGGCCCTGCTCAACACCGACATCTATTTAATAATACCACCTTAACATTTGACAACCAAACAATTGAACAAGGCGACTCGGTAAAGAATCTGGGTATTATCTTCGACCCAACTCTCCCGTTTGAGTCACACATTAAGAGTGTTACCAAAACGGCCTTCTTTCATCTCCGTAATATCGCTAAAATTCGTTCCATTTTGTCCACAAGCGATGCTGAGATCATTATCCATGCGTTCGTTACATCTCGTCTCGATTACTGTAACGTTTTATTTTCGGGCCTCCCTATGTCTAGCATTAAAAGATTACAGATGGTACAAAATGCGGCTGCAAGACTTTTGACAAAAACAAGAAAGTTTGATCATATTACGCCTATACTGGCTCACTTGCACTGGCTTCCTGTGCACCTCGGATGCAACTTTAAGGTTTTACTACTTACGTATAAAATACTGCACGGTCAAGCTCCTGCCTATCTTGACGATTGTATTGTACCATATGTCCCGGCAAGAAATCTGCGTTCAAAGAACTCCGGCTTATTAGTGATTCCCAGAGCCCAAAAAAAGTCTGCGGGCTATAGAGCGTTTTCTATTCGGGCTCCAATACTATGGAATGCCCTCCCGGTAAAAGTTAGAGATGCTACCTCAGTAGAAGCATTTAAGTCTCATCTTAAAACTCATTTGTATACTCTAGCCTTTAAATAGACTCCCTTTTTAGACCAGTTGATCTGCCGTTTCTTTTCTTTTATTTTCTTTTCTACTCTGCTCCCAACCCGGGATGGACCGCCAGCCTGTCCATCAGATGGGGACATCTCTACGCTGCTGACCCGTCTCCACTCGGGATGGTTCCTGCTGGCCCCACTATGGACTGGACTTTCGCTGATGTGTTGGACTTTCACAATATTATGTCAGACCCACTCGACATCCATTGCTTTCGGTCTCCCCTAGAGGGGGGGGGGCGGGGGGTTACCCACATATGCGGTCCTCTCCAAGGTTTCTCATAGTCATTCACATTGACGTCCCACTGGGGGGAGTTTTCCTTGCCCGTATGTGGGCTCTGTACCGAGGATGTCGTTGTGGCTTGTACAGCCCTTTGAGACACTAGTGATTTAGGGCTATATAAATAAACATTGACTGATTGATTGATAAATCACAAAAGTCTCAAAGGGCTGCACAAGCCACAACGACATCCTCGGCACAGAGCCCACACAAGGGACTTTGATGTGAATGACTATGAGAAACCTTGGAGGGGACCGCATATGTGGGTAACCCCCCCTCTAAGTACAGTCCCTAGTGGATCCACATAACAGTGAGCAACAAACTCTGAGAATTCACTGATAAAGTCCGAATAGGGCCCAGGGGGGCGGTAGATAACAGCCAGGTGGAGAGGCAGCGGTGTGACAAACCTCATAGTGAGAACCTCAAACGAGTTATATTTATTATTTAGGTTAGGTGTAAGATTAAAGTTTTCATTGTATATTAGTGCTTTTAAGAGGACGGGCAACATGTGCATTCGTATAGTTAGGAGGAGATGCCTCATTTAGCGCAAAAAAATCGTCTGGTTTGAGCCAGGTCTCGGCAAGCCCAACGACGTTAAGTTTGTTGTCTCTAATGACCTCATTAACTAATAACGTTTTGGAAGATAATGATCTTATGTTTAAACAGCCTATATTATAGGTAGTGGGCTGTTTTGAGGATTGTTTGTTGAAATTATCTGAAGTAGCAATATTAATAATGTTGCGTTTATTATGCGTAGTGCACTTTAAATAGTTTCGACCATATCTAGGAATTGATACGACGGGAATTTTTATTATTATTATTTTTATTTTTATTTTTTTTTTCATAAAGAAATACAATCATGTGTGTTTACGGACTGTATCCCTGCAGACTGTATTGATCTATATTTATATATAATGTATATATTGTGTTTTTTATGTTGATTTAATTTTTTTTTTTTTGAAAGTTTTTTTTTTTTTTTGTTTTTTTAAATTACATTTCTTGCGCGGCCCGGTACCAATCGGTCCGCGGCCCGGGGGTTGGGGACCACTGCACTAACACAAACCTAGCACCAACTAATAGGACACATTTTAGGAGATTTTGACAAAGTGGGGGGGCTAGATGACGTCACCAGTCTGAAAATGTACTTTAGAATAACTTGAAAACTGTATTAGTGCAAACAAAAATGTTTACGGCACAAAAACCAGCACAAATGACTGGCAGTGTTATTTCAATATTAGCAATGGTAAGGGGGGCCAACTTCACAGAGGTAGATCTACCAACACCTATTTTCTATCATTCTACATTTGTACGCAAATATTTTATTGCTGCATATGTTTTCATGCTGTTGTTTTTAATTAACATTTAACAGCCACAGTTTAATGTCGGTGGCGTTTAAATCCAAGTTGTCATTTCCCCCCACTTTTGCTGGATTAAAGTTGGTCCTGGGGTAGGCTTTATCACTTTTTTTCGTAGGTGTTGGTCTGACAGCGACGCTAAAGAGTCATTACAAGCAGTCAAGGCAGCTGAGCACACAGCCGGAGGCCAGATGCATCATGGGAGAGTTTAGAGCGAGGATGGCGAAAGAGAGCCAGTCTAATCTGAGGAAGGCTACCAGTGGGACAGGAGGAGGTGATTTGTGGGAAACAGCCAGAGTGGACGGCGGCTGCATGCTAATACTTTTACGAATGACCTCAACACACCGACTGCTACGCAAACAAGGACCTATATTTGGTTTGTGTATCTTTGACTATAGAAATATTTACTGTAAGCTTACAAGTGATACTGCACTGTGATTCATAGAGGCATTAATCTGTTCCAGGGTAAAGCTGTGACCATCATAAAAGTTCAATAGGTAACCTTTTGTGCAAAAAGCCAAAGCCAGTCCCAGCCTATTTGCTTATATATAACCATAAGTGCTGTGTATGATACATTACATTATTATTGTTGTATTTAAAAAAACAAAAAATGTTAAAGTAGAATAACGGTCAGAGAAACCGTATAATTGTTTTTTTTGTGATGCTTGCGTTGTAGTTTTATTACCCTCACATGAATCTAAAACGTATCATCACATTTTTCTTCTTCTAACGACCTTTCATCTTTTTTCTCCTCCCCTCCACAAACGTCTTCATTGAAGTGCGTCTCAGATTAAAAAATGGCTGCTCTGACAAGCATCTATCATCCAGTGCGAATGAAATGATTTGTCGTCTCCCTTTAAATAACCAATACGACCGGTAGCAATGACAATGACAAACAGCAGGTAAATAGACTATATAGTGGTGGCGGGAACGATGATATCAGTGCTGTAAGATGCGTTCATTTTTTCACACAAGGACGAGTCATGATGAGAGCATGTCTGCGTTTTATGGCTCTAGACTTTGTGCGCTCGTGACAAGAATAGAAATCAATCATTTGTATCAATCAAGAGGGCTGCATAAAAGACAAGTGAACCACTACTACACTGCCAATGTTGAAGGGAGACTGCAACCTCATTGGGAGTTGTGAATAGAGCATTAAAAGTGGACATTTTCCCCAATTCCAACTGCATGAAAGTGAGCTCTGTGAACCACTACACTACCAGTGACCAATGTAGACTATACCCTGGACTGGGAGGATTGAGTGGCAGTCACTCCCACGCCAGCTGTGTGAACCATTACACTACCAAGGACGGCGTGGTGAAGTTGGTAGAGTGGCCATGCCAGCAATCGGAGTGTTGCTGGTTACTGGGGTTCAATCCCCACCTTCTACCATCCTAGTCACGTCCGTTGTGTCCTTGGGCAAGACACTTCACCCTTGCTCCTGATGGCTGCTGGTTAGCGCCCTGCATGGCAGCTCCCGCCATCAGTGTGTGAATGTGTGTGTGAATGGGTGAATGTGGAAATACTGTCAAAGCGCTTTGAGTACCTTGAAGGTAGAAAAGCGCTATACAAGTATAACCCATTTATCATTTATCATTTACCAATGGTAAAGGTAGACCAGTGCGACTTCAAAAAAATCAATTAACATCTGAATTGCAATTCTCATTATTCCAATTCCAAATTGATTCCTAATGTTTAAAAATCGATTTTAGTTTTTTAACAAAAAATTGTAATATATTTTTATAAATATTGTATCTATTTTTAAGAATACATTTAAAAAAATATGTTTTTAGGCCATCTTCATGCTTACTATCCATGCGTACACGTCATATGTCAGCAACCAAAAGGTTTTGTATCTGTTTGAATCTAGAATCGATTCTGTATTAAATCCTCACCCCATGAATCCGGATGGACTTGGATCGCAAGGGAGCCCAAAGATTCCCACCTCTCGAGAGTAGTGTGGCAAACACTGAACCGTTACACTACCCACGGGAAAGGTACACCAGTGCTACTCCAATGTGTCTTGTTGGGTAAATAAATTAAAGTTAAAATGAGGGTAAATAAATGAGAATACAGTTTGGTAAACACTGTAGACTACAACCTGGATTGATTAGGGCATTGAATCACTCCCATGGTTGCTGTCTTAAAGTCTGCTATGTGAACCACTGCACTACCAATAGTAGGTACAGTAGTCTGGTAGACCACGTCCAACTCTTGGCAGTGTGGAAATCAATCTCCAATTGGGTTTGTAAAAACTGAGCCCAGACTGTCTGCGCTAAAGTCAGCTATGTGAACCACTACACAATCAATTTGGACCCCATCTTTCAGTAATATTGAGGAGAAATCCTGAGCTGAGTTCCACCTCGGTGAGTTGATGTTCTAAATTCACACCCTTTGCTTGTCTTTTCCACCTAATTGCGGACTTACGAGGCAGCCATGTGGCGGGTCACGGCGTCATTGAGAGTCTTTGTCAACCACTGGGGGCTTCCAATACCTCTTGGCTGGCGGACAGATATTCAATTACGCCTCAAAAAATGTGTGTGCGTGTATCGCCTGAGGGACTGTGGCCGTAAAGCACACATCTTGGTAACCTAAAGGCAGCTTCTGGAATCAAAATAATAGATTTTGGTCATGTCCGTTAAAGCATGTGATCATCACATAGCTACATGTTTATTGTATGGTATTTCTTGTATGCTCTCAGCAGTGGCGTGCGGTGAGGTTCATGTCAGGTGAGGCACTGACTTCCTCACAGTCAGATTTACAAACATATGAACCCTAAAGAGTATCTTATTCACCATTTGATTGGCAGCAGTTAACGGGTTATGTTTAAAAGCTCATACCAGCATTCTTCTCTGCTTGGCACTCAGCATCAAGGGTTGGAATTGGGGGTTAAATCACCAAAAATTATTCCCAGGCACGGCGCCGCTGCTGCCCACTGCTCCCCTCACCTCCCAGGGGGTGAACAAGGGGATGGGTCAAATGCAGAGGACAAATTTCACCACACCTACACTGTAAAAAAAAAGACATTTGAGAAAACGCAAATTTTCAAGGCAACATGATGCAACAGGATTTTTGCGTTTTCTCAACTTTTGACTACTGCTAACCAGACACTGTTTTGGTACATTGTAAAAAATAATCATAGTTTTTAAGTTAGTCAGACTCAGAATTAAGGTTTCACTATGTTTAACTACCAAAACAGTGTCTGGCCAGCAGTAGTCAAAAGTTGAGAAAACGCAAAAATCTTGTTGCATCATGTTGCCTTGAAAATTTGCGTTTTCTCAACTTTTTTTTTTTTTACAGTGTAGTGTGTGTGTGACAATCATTGGTACTTAAACTTTACACTTACAAACTGTAGCACACAAAAAAGCACATTTAATTAAAAAAAACGTTATTATGGTCTTACCTTTACTTATCAATCAATCAATCAATGTTTATTTATATAGCCCTAAATCACAAGTGTCTCAAAGGGCTGTACAAGCCACAACGACATCCTCGGTACAGAGCCCACATACGGGCAAGGAAAAACTCACCCCAGTGGGACGTCGGTGAATGATTATGAGAAACCTTGGAGAGGACCGCATATGTGGGTAACCCCCCCCCCTCTAGGGAAGACCGAAAGCAATGGATGTCGAGTGGGTCTGACATAACATTGTGAAAGTCCAGTCCACAGTGGATCCAACACATCAGCGGGAGTCCAGTCCACAGCGGGGCCAACAGGAAACCATCCCGAGCGGAGACGGGTCAGCAGCGCAGAGATGTCCCCAACCGATGCACAGGCTAGTGGTCCACCCGGGGTCCCGACTCTGGACAGCCAGCACTTCATCCATGGCCACCGGACCTATGCAACTCCCCCTCGCAAGGGACAGGGGAGAAGAGGAGAGAAGAAAAGAAACGGCAGATCAACTGGTCTAAAAAAAAGGGGGGTCTATTTAAAGGCTAGATTATACAAATTAGTTTTAAGATGGGACTTAAATGCTTCTACTGAGGTAGCATCTCTAACTGTTACCGGGAGGGCATTCCAGAGTACTGGAGCCCGAATAGAAAACGCTCAATAGCCCGCAGACTTTTTTTTGGCTCTGGGAATCACTAATAAGCCGGAGTTCTTTGAACGCAGATTTCTTGTCGGGACATATGGTACAATACAATCGGCGAGATAGGCTGGAGCTAAACCGTGTAGTATTTTATACGTAAGTAGTAAAACCTTAAAGTCGCATCTTAAGTGCACAGGAAGCCAGTGCAAGTGAGCCAGTATAGGCGTAATATGATCAAACTTTCTTGTTTTCGTCAAAAGCCTTGCAGCTGCATTTTGTACCAACTGTAATCTTTTAATGCTAGACATAGGGAGACCCGAAAATAATACGTTACAGTAATCGAGACGAGACGTAACGAACGCATGAATAATGATCTCAGCGTCGCTAGTGGACAAGATGGAACGAATTTTAGCGATATTACGGAGATGAAAGAAGGCCGTTTTAGTAACACTCTTAATGTGTGACTCAAACGAGAGAGTTGGGTCGAAGATAATACCCAGATTCTTTACCGAGTCGCCTTGTGTAATTGTTTGGTTGTCAAATGTTAAGGTGGTATTATTAAATAGATGTTGGTGTACTTATAAGTGCGGGAGCAGTGGTGTTTGTGTTGGAAGAGTCGTGAATGAATGAAATATGAAATCCGCGCAGCAGTCTGCAAGTGTACCTAATGTTGTGTCCCTGTTCACGGCTCCTCCGGCGCGCCGCGCGAGCATTGTTGTTTTTGCACTTTTTGGCTTCTTGTTCTCCCCTGCCTCTAGTGACTGCACGCCACTGGCTCTCAGGGTCCATGGTGAAGGACATGGAGGTACTAAGGTGCATTGGCTTCCTCAGTCAAACTGGATGTGCAATCAATGTACGCTGGCACGCAGAGTCCTTCTTTTTTTACAGTACAGACGTGGGCAGCATTTAAATGACCGGCTTTTGCTGTTTTTAACCACTCCTTCTGGCGTCACTGTGTCACAGGGACAGTCCTTCCATCTTTAAGGAAGTCGCTTGAAATAGAAGCTTCATCAAATTGTCTGGACTATGAGTGATGGTCTATTTTGTTTTATCAGAGGTCTGACATTTCTCAATCCCCAGTGTTCTTCAGTCTTCATTTTGTATAAAATATGATAAGTACATCTATTTTCTATATGGCTGGTCCTCATAGGAGTCATGAGGGAGGCGGAGCCTAACCCGGCTGACTTTGGAAGAGAGGTAGTGTACACCCTAGACTGGGGATGGGCGATATGGTCTAAAATCTATATCGCGATATATATGGTAGCCTCCTGCGAAAATGATATATGGCACGATATGTAATTTGGTATGTAAATGATAATAGAAGCATTTCCAAATGGGTTACAAAGTCTCCTAATTTAAGGCATGTGAAATATTCGCGGAAACTGGGAAATCAGCATTTTTAAGCAACAATTTTTGCGTCAAAATATATCTTCCGCGTTTTTTAAATGAAATATCAATAAAAAGACAATCTAAAGAAAATGTTGGTATTTTGGTTATTCTTCAAATTTTAACAAGCCCCGGAAGTGTTAAATACAAGTAAGCTAGGAGCAAGCGAGGTTGTGAGCTGAACGTAAAAGTACGAACATGGTGACTATACTGTTCATTACACCGTTTTTACCTTCCGTCTCAGGAAGTCTGTCCGTCGGCGACCCTTGCTCTGCTGCCCCTCTGTTGTGTCAGTCGCGTTCTTTGTGGCATTTATTCATCCTTCCTTGTTACCATGAAAATGTGACACTATGTGCCCCTTTTTTTGTTGCAAATTGTTTATGTCTGTACAGCACTTTGGCCAACTGGTGTTCTTTTTAAATGTGCGATATTAATAAATAAACTGAACAAACTGAACCTAAAGGTGAAGTGAAGTGAATGATATTTATATAGCGCTTTTCTCTAGTGACTCAAAGCGCTTTTACATAGTGAAACCCAATATCTAAGTTACATTCAAACCAGTGTGGGTAGGCACTGGGAGCAGGTGGGTAAAGTGTCTTGCCCAAGGACACAACGGCAGTGACTAGGATGGCGGGAGCGGGGAGTTGTGTTGCGGCTTTATATTATTGGGTTGTTGTCAAGGCGCGGGCTCGAACCCGCGTTTCATCAGCAGCTGTAGCTGCCGGCACCTCCGCTGGCAGCGCGCTCAGACACGCCCCTGCTCGCGCTGAGCGCAGCACGCCCACGCAGCACGCCCACGCAGCACGCCCACGCAGCGACAAGCCTGCAGACAATCACAAATCAACGCACCTGGACCTGATGAGAGGGAGCGGCATAAAGACCAAGCGGACCCGAGGAACCTTTGCCAGAACATCGCTCATCTTCCCAATAAACATCACGTCTGGCAGGAAAGTGGAGGACCTGGTCAAAACTGCGCTGCGCTCCAATCCAGGACCGGGAGGTGGACCACCCAACAAGCTTTTTGTCCATCGGGAGCTGCGATCCAGGGTCCTGGATTGGGGGCACTCCAGCCTGTTCTCTTGCATCCAGGCTTTCAACAATCCCTATCGCTGCTGCTAAGACGTTTTTGGTGGCCATCCATGGCCAAGGACACACGTGAGTTCATCGCTGCTTGTACTACTTGTGCCCGTAGTAAGACGTCACACAGGCCTCCTGCTGGTCTCCTTCGCCCTCTCTCCATTCCTGCCCGCCCTTGGTCACACATCGCCCTGGATTTCGTCACAGGATTCCCAGCCTCCAGAGGTAATACCACCATCTTGACTATTGTTGACCGCTTCTCCAAGGCAGCCCACTTCATTCCGCTGCGCAAGTTACCCTCTGCCTCAGAGACTTCTGATCTCCTCACTCTGCACGTCGTCAAGCAACATGGTATCCCGGTGGACATTGTCTCTGACCGAGGCCCTCACTTTACGTCACAAATATGGAGAGCCTTCTGCAAGGGAATTGGGGCCTCGGTCAGCCTCACATCGGGATACCATTCCAGAGCAACGGGCAGGCTGAGAGGGCGAACCAAAGCTTGGAGACCATGCTCTGTTGCGTCGCCAGTCGTCAACCCACGTCCTGGAGCAAGTTTCTGCCTTGGGTGGAGTTTTCCTATAACTCCTTGAAGAGGTCCGCTACCGGTATGTCCCCATTTGAGTGCTCAAAACAGGAAGTGAGGGAATCGAAAACTAAACAAACATGATCTGGGCATCGGATCATGACAGTACCCCCCTTAAGGACAGATTCCAGATGTCCACAGGAAACACAAAGAGCAAGTTCAAGAGTCATGGGAGGGCGGAGAGAAGACTTGGTGGAGGGTCGCCAGGCCAAGTGTCCCCGAATCCACCGGGGACGAGTCAAGTGGCGGCGGCGAGAACAACTGGGCTGTCTGTGGCTTGCTTCGGTCCTGAGGAAGACCTTGAGGGTTTGGTGCGTCCTGACAGCGAGACAAAGCCTTCTTGGTTGGCTTCCGCCTTCTCTGACACGTCCGGGATGGAGGTGAGGCGATGTCCCCGGGCCAAACGGAGTTAATGGGCACCAGTGAACCTCCGGGGACTCACATCAGACTCTCGCTGTCCTCGGGCGGATAGCGGAGCGTCTCCGCTTTCATCGCTCTTAACACCCTCCACGTACCTTCGTCAAACTCGTCAATGTCCGTTGCGAGAGAACTGTATTCTGCTGGTTTCCTTCTGTTACGGTTGGGTCGCATGTTTATGCGTGGGTCGTTCTCCCAGGATGCAGACGGAAACTACGGAGGCAATATGCAGGTAGGACAATGATTTATTCTAATAAATCGTACAAAAATACAGTAAACAAACAAAAGAGACGCGTGCCGATTGCACGGGGGGCTTAGGGAAAAACTTAGCACAGGAATCTTTGGCAAGGAAACAAAAAATCATCCAATGTAACTGATGCTTACAGCAAAAAAGGAAATCAGACTGAGTGTGGTGAACAGCTGGAATAAGTAGCTCTCTGATTAGTGCTCAGGAGCAGGTGAGCGTCCCGAATACTAATCAGAGGCAGGTGAAAACAATCTGCAGTCATGGCAACTAAAACACAATCCCAGGGGTGCTCAAAACAGGAAGTGAGGGAATCGAAAACTAAACAAACATGATCTGGGCAGCGGCTCATGACACTTACAGTCCTCCAGTGTCCAGGGATTTATTTCCTGAGTTTGTAATCAATCAATCAATCAATCAATCAATCAATCAATGTTTATTTATATAGCCCTAAATCACAAGTGTCTCAAAGGGCTGTACAAGCCACAACGACATCCTCGGTACAGAGCCCACATACGGGCAAGGAAAACTCACCCCAGTGGGACGTCAATGTGAATGACTATGAGAAACCTTGGAGAGGACCGCATATGTGGGTAACCCCCCCCCCCTCTAGGGGAGACCGAAAGCAATGGATGTCGAGTGGGTCTGACATAATATTGTGAAAGTCCAACACATCAGCGAAAGTCCAGTCCATAGTGGGGCCAGCAGGAACCATCCCGAGTGGAGACGAGTCAGCAGCGTAGAGATGTCCCCATCTGATGAACAGATGAAACCCACCCCGGGTTTGGAGCAGAGTAGAAAAGAAAGGAAAAGAAACGGCAGATCAACTGGTCTAAAAAGGGAGTCTATTTAAAGGCTAGAGTATACAAATGAGTTTTAAGATGAGACTTAAATGCTTCTACTGAGGTAGCATCTCTAACTTTTACCGGGAGGGCATTCCATAGTATTGGAGCCCGAATAGAAAACGCTCTATAGCCCGCAGACTTTTTTTGGGCTCTGGGAATCACTAATAAGCCGGAGTTCTTTGAACGCAGATTTCTTGCCGGGACATATGGTACAATACAATCGGCAAGATAGGCAGGAGCTTGACCGTGTAGTATTTTATACGTAAGTAGTAAAACCTTAAAGTCGCATCTTAGGTGCACAGGAAGCCAGTGCAAGTGAGCCAGTATAGGCGTAATATGATCAAACTTTCTTGTTTTTGTCAAAAGCCTAGCAGCCGCATTTTGTACCATCTGTAATCTTTTAATGCTAGACATAGGGAGGCCCGAAAATAATACGTTACAGTAATCGAGACGAGATGTAACGAACGCATGGATAATGATCTCAGCATCGCTTGTGGACAAAATGGGACGAATTTTAGCGATATTACGGAGATGAAAGAAGGCCGTTTTAGTAACACTCTTAATGTGTGACTCAAACGAGAGAGTTGGGTCGAAGATAATACCCAGATTCTTTACAGAGTCACCTTGTTTAATTGTTTGGTTGTCAAATGTTAAGGTGGTATTAATAAATAGATGTCGGTGTTGAGCAGGACCGATAATCAGCATTTCCGTTTTCTTAGCGTTGAGTTGCAAAAAGTTAGCGGACATCCATTGTTTAATTTCATTAAGACACGCCTCCAGCTGACTACAATCCGGCGTGTTGGTCAGCTTTAGGGGCATGTAGAGTTGAGTGTCATCAGCATAACAGTGAAAGCTAACACCGTATTTGCGTATGATGTCACCTAGAGGCAGCATGTAAATACTAAAGAGTGCAGGGCCAAGAACCGAACCCTGGGGAACTCTGCACGTTACCTTAACATAGTCCGAGGTCACATTGTTATGGGAGACACACTGCATCCTGTCAGTAAGATAAGAGTTAAACCAAGACAAGGCTAAGTCTGTCATCCCAATACGCGTTTTGATACGCTCTAATAAAATATTATGATCAACAGTATCGAAAGCGGCGCTAAGATCAAGAAGCAGCAACATAGATGAAGCATCAGAATCCATCGTTAGCAATAGATCATTAGTCATTTTTGCGAGGGCTGTCTCCGTAGAGTGATTTGCCCTGAAACCGGATTGAAAAGGTTTACAGAGATTGTTAGACGCTAAGTGTTCATTTAGCTGCTGTGCTACAATTTTTTCGAGGATTTTCGAGATAAACGGAAGGTGGGTCACCGGCCGGTAGTTTACCAGGAGATCAGGATCGAGGTTAGGTCTTTTGAGTAGAGGATGAATAACCGCTTTTTTGAATGCTAGGGGAACAGTACCAGAGGAAAGTGATAAGTTTATAATATTTAACACTGATGGACCTAATAATACAAAAAGCTCCTTGATAAGTTTCCCAGGAATTGGGTCAAGTAAACATGTTGTTTGTTTTGTCCCATTTACACATTTTGACAATTCCTCCAATGTTATTTCATCAAAGAGAGAGAGAAACTATTTTGGAGGGCGGTTTCAGTTGTATATACAGTCGTATCTGTGTTAATAGAACCCAGCTGTAGCTGAGATGAATTGTCTTTAATCTCTTTTCTAATGACTTCACTTTTCTTATTAAAGAAATTCATGAAGTCATCTGCTGAGTGGGTGGAGCTACTGGGAGAAGTCCCTTGTTGGGTTAGCGAGGCTACTGTACTAAACAGAAATTTAGGATTATTTTTGTTGAGGTGGATGAGATTTGAGTAATATTTAGCTTTAGCTGAGGTAAGCATGCGTTTATAAGTTATTAAACTATCACACCATGCTTGATGGAAAACCTCAAGTTTAGTCGCACGCCATTTGCGTTCCAGCTTTCTACATGATAATTTCTGGGCTTTAGTTTCTTCTGTAAACCATGGGGTATGCCTTTTAGGGGCCCTTTTTAGCTTTAGCGGTGCTACAATATCAATGGTGTCGCGCAGCGCGTCATTAAAGTTGTTAGTGAGGTTATCAATAGAGCCCACATAATTTGGGAATGGTGCCATTACCGAAGGCAGTAGGTCAGTAAGAGTCGTCGTTGTGGCAGCATTAATGTTGCGGCTGCTATAGTAGTTATTATTATTATTATTAGTTTGTTGACAATGAGTCAGAACTTCGAATTTTATAAGGTAATGATCGGACATTACTTTAGTGTACGGGAGTATCGTAACTTTAGAGGTGGTGACACCCCTGACAAGCACTAGATCTATCGTATTACCGTTGCGATGCGTGGGTTCATTTAATATTTGTGTAAGACCACAGCTATCAATTATAGTCTGGAGCGCCACGCATGGAGGGTCCGATGGGGTTTATTCATATGGATATTAAAGTCCCCCATTATGATTATATTGTCGGCGTGCGTCACTAGATCAGCAACAAACTCTGAGAATTCACTGATGAAGTCCGAATAGGGCCCAGGTAGATAACAGCCAGGTGGAGAGGCAGCGGTGTGACAAACCTCAAAGTGAGCACCTCAAACGAGTTATATTTATTATTTAGGTTATGTGTAAGATTATAGTTTTCATTGTATATTAGTGCGACACCCCCTCCCCTTTTAAGAGGTCGGGCAACATGTGTATTGGTATAGCCAGGAGGAGAAGACTCATTTAGCGCAAAAAAATCGTCTGGTTTGAGCCAGGTCTCGGCGAGACCAACGACGTCAAGTTTGTTGTCTCTAATGACTTCATTAACTAATAGCGTCTTGGAAGATAATGATCTTATGTTTAAAAAGCCCATATTATAGGTAGTGGGCTGTTTTGAGGATTGTTTGTTGAAATTATCCGAAGTAGCAATATTAATAATGTTGCGTTTATTATGCGTATTGCACTTTAAATAGTTTCGACCATATCTAGGAATTGATACGACGGGGATATTCAGATTGTTTGCTTGATGTTGCGATAAACTGAACGCATCATAGTTAGCTACCTCAGTACAATGTATGTCTGCCTCTGACACGGTCACAAAAGAAAAAACATTATGTGAGTTGTGTTTTATTCTAAGAGAATTGCTATGTGTGCAGGGATTATCCAGCCTGACGCCGGCTAGTTCTAGTTTAAATGGCTTCTTACCCGGAGACTCCACGCTTCTTTGGTTAGCTTTTCTCTTTGTTGTTAGCCCCGCTCGGCATCCCCGCTTCTGCTTCCGCTCGCACCGCTTATGTCGTCTCCATTGGCGGTCACCGCTAGCACTTGACTCCGCTGCTACAAAGGCCGCTCGATGTAGCCCACGAAGTATTCCCATGCTAGCGAGGAGGCCCACCGTACATGCATCTTTCAGTCTATAACGACCCGATCCATCCACATCCAGAATTGTCTGTCGGTCGTATGTGATCACAGAGTGTTCACGCTTTGAGCCAGCCATGAAATTGACAGAAATGACGGGTGTTTTTTGCCAAATCGCTCTACACTCCCAAGAGCGTTAGCATAGCCGCTGCATTCCCATGCGCCGCCATTTTGCCATCAATAAACAATAACAAAATGATTGTTAATTATTGTAATTACCCATTAATTCCCATATATTCCCATTAATTCCCATGGACGGTGTCCAACTTTGAATAATCAAAAAATGGTCAATATTTCCAAACTTCCCGAGCTTAACTTCCCGTGGTAAATTTCTAGAAAGTTTCCGGAAATTTACCGGAAACTTTCCACCCCTTTGCAACCCTACTCCTGACTGTGTTCAACATGGTAACCACTAGGGCACCATGCAGTCTGAGTAGGGCTGCAGCTATCGATTATTTTAATAATATATCGATTAGTTTGTTTGGGTAATCGGATAAACATATTTTAATAGTATTTTCGGGAAATATAGTTAAAACGATTTTTCTGCTTGCTATAACCTTCATTCTTTTTTCTAACAAATTGCACATGGTCAACATTGAAATTGCACTTTAAACATATGTAAGAATACAAATGAAAACAATTCTCTCACACCACAGCTCTCGTGTGTGCTCTATTGCAGCAGCCGTGCGGAAAACTATGTCCGCATATTCAAAGTTTCGGGCACTCCTTGCAGTCCAGATTTTTTAATTAAACGAATAATCAAAACAACATAATATATATCAAAGTTTATTTCTAATTGATTGCATCAATTAATCTTTGCATTCCTTAGCCCATGATTAGTATGGTTTTATTGATAATAAGCCAATTTACTGTTTTTTAAACTGTGTATTAAGCTAACAATTCTTTATGGACTGTGGATCTTATTTTTTGTTTAATACTTTGATGATTTTATTATAAATTCAGATGAAATTGCATCATATCGTTCTCTGTTTGTGGCCTTGAACATCCCGATGCTCTCCTAACTTGATTCATGTCTTATTCATTGCAGCGCGTCTGTTTTATTGATTATTTTTTATCTGCAGGCAGAGAGTGAGTCAGATGCTACATTTGAATGTAATTACATTTTATGGTAATTTTTAGTATTTAAATTTTTTTAACAGTGTAGTCTGTCCATTCCGACACATTTTATGACCGTGTACTCCACTAATGGATTTTGCTTGCTCAGGTAAAATTTCTGCAGCCACACCAGTTCTGCTCAGCTTTACCTGGAGTTTGTTTTCACCACATTGTAGTCTCACACTTCAATGCATCTTCAAGGCAGCTGCTGAGGATTAGTACACCCACAAATAATAAAGCTGTTTATTTTTAAACGTATTAGTATAGTTTCTTAGCTATTAACGCTGACTCAGCTGACTGTTCTCTGCTTTATCGTAGGAGTTGATGACCAAACTGATAAGTGAGACTCCCGACCATCCAATTCCTTTCCTCATCGATCACCTGCAGACCAAACAGGACAGTCCAGGAAAGATGCACAGAGCTCTTTCGGGCTCGGCGGCACTTTGGGCCCAGAGCTCCCCGGGTTGGTGTACTAGGACACATAGCGTGTACGCATAAATGGTTGCATTGTGTGACTTATCTTTTGCCTCTCTAAAAGAAAGCAAAAACACTCGAAGGGAGCCGCGCCACTGTGAGAAACCGTGGCAAATTCATCCCAGGAAGCCCAAGAAGTCCAAAAGCGACCTCGCTGTGTCCAGTCTGTCGCCGCCCTCGCCTGAATCCAAGTCGTGTAAGTTTTAAAGCAGCATCACTAGAAATGTACTGCAGTACTAAACTTACAACTTGTATCTCTGTCACACACACCGCTGAATTTAGTACAGTCCGTTAATTTGATTTGATTATATTTAATTGAAATTGGTCACAGTGTTTTATCAAGTGGAGGCTCACACGCTGAATCCTGACTCTTTTATTTGCCATTTTAATACTCCATTGAATTATTTTCTCATATTTTACACATTTTAATGCAATTTAGTTTTTGTAGATAACCTTTACTTTGTTCCTTAACTACATTCACTGGCCACAACAATAGGTACACCTAAGAGCCATATCATAAAAGTAATTTACTTTATTACTTACTCAGATGCAGATTGTATTGCACAAAAAGATGAAAATTATATTTTTAAAAGCCAATTCCTTTGACGCACTTTTGTGTTTTTGATGAGTTTACCTTTATGAACCACTTCTTTCGGGACTCCATGAAAGCTCTTTCCTATCTCTATATTTGAACGACTGGAACACCCAAGAACAGAACAACAATACTCAAACCCTACACTCACTCTCACTTGTTTTAATGTGACGCTCAAGCTGCTTGACCATTGTGTAATTTAAGCCGCAAAGAAAAAAAACGGATGTGACGTCTTATGCAACCCTTCTATCGATGGATTCTTTTTCACTTTTTGAAAATTGCAGTTTTTAAAAATACATATAATATAATTAACATTTATTTTAACATTGATAAGTTGATTAACTTTAACATAATACTGTGTTGATATAATGTAGCTCATTATATGTATACATCAAACTTATTTGAGTATTTTATTGCATTTTAACGTATCATACAGTTGATATAATTAAAATAAGTATAAATTAATTTATATAATAATTAAAAATATTTATAAATTATTATATAAAAACAATATTCACATTCGAATCACAGTTCTTATTTATTTGTTAACACATTTTTTATAAAGACGTTTTTAGACCATCTCCAGACTTACTCCCTTTGCATATGGCAGCCAAAATAAGCTTTTGTAACCTATAACCTATTTTGAAAAGGTTTTATTTTCATTTGTATAACAAATAATTTTTTACAAGAATCTGTTTTAATCACCCCAAGAACCGGAACCATATTGTAGGTTGTTGTAAGATTCACATCGCTAAGAATAAATAGAAATTTATATTAGGGCTGTCAAATTATTATTATTTTTTATCAGATTAATCACAGTTTGTAATTTGGGTAATCATGATTAATCACAGGTGATTACTTGCGTGCCTAATTAAAATTTGCTTAAAAAAGAACCCAATATTTGTACACTAATGCAATGTTATGTATGAATGACATCCAGGAACGTTTTTAAAACGTTTTACTTGAATGCATGTCATTTATTTGCACAAAACTTGGTAACCGTTTTGTCCAAAGTTCTTTCAGGCTGTATTTTGGAAATTGGGAAAATTGCCAGCGAGCACGCAAGTCGCAGTCACCTCACTCAGTTTTGTACTGACGTATGCATTGATTGTATTACGGTTAAGGCAAAAGAGCTTGGGGGGTCAAAATATAGTGCATGATTAATCTAATTGTGTGCATGATTAATTAGATATTTTTTTGTGATTCATCACATGAGTTAACTTGTGAATTTTGAGAGCCCTAATTTATATCATTTAAAAATGATAAATTATAATTCTAAAAATATTGCTAAAAAGAAATGTTGCTGTATAGCACATATGACATTGCAGGTGTATTAGTACTGCAGCGACGCTGCAGTGAGTGAAAACGCTTGAGACGATGAGGTTGGGTCAAATCTGGAGCAAGTAGCACGCATTTGAATAATTTAACATGAAGTCTATTTCAGACTGAGGTCAGTGCATCGCTCACTATCACAGACAGGAAACGAGGGTACAAAAAAAGTGAACATAAGAAGTAAAGTAATGGACATGGAGACACGTTGAGGCACTTTTTCGCGGCATTCATCCTCACAGCTCCATTTGATGTCAAACGGCATTAAAAATATATTTGATAGGTGTTTTGGTGCGCGGCGCTCATGAAAAATGGAAAGTGACGCGATCATCAGTTTTCTGCATGACTGTATCAGCAACACAACAGCTGTGTGGTTATGAAGACGCCTCTTCTTTAACTGTATAAAGATTCTTCTTCAGGTGATGCTCTATAAACTTTATAGGGAATTAGTTCAGCAGTTTTAAGGAACAAAACATATATCCTAGAAAATGCTGGCCAGGATGTAAAAAGACAAGCAGGATATTGTCTTGGCATCAACACTTAGAAAGTGTGTCTCATATTTCTATAGAAGAAACCGGCTGGTTCTTTTAATAGATCCAGAAGCTTATATAATGCAGATGGTTGAGAGGCTGAGCAATGTCAGTACATCACCATATATGGGTCACTTCACGACTCCTCTTTGACATGTCAATCAAAGAGGATGCCAGACAATGTTTATCTTGCTTGTGTAGGAGGTATGTGTACCGTTTTTGAAAAGATGCATATTTAACCTCTGCTCCCTCAGTGCCTCAGTGCCCATCCTGGGATTGGAGGGACAGCCGCGACTTTGACGAGCTCAACCACATTTTGCTGGAAAGCAAAAAGCTGGGCCAGGCCCTGGAGAGCCTTTCTCGCAGTGAGTGTCTTTTAATTCATCTTGATGCGCAACACTGAAGCAGCAGCAAATGTCAGTGTAAAGCAAATCCCACGGAGGGTTTAGCAGCTGAGCTCTACAAGATTGTTGGATTATTGTATCTGATGCTTCCCCTTTTAAAGCTTTTCCCTCCTTTCTTGTAGGTATTGCTGTCTCTGATGACCTAGACCAGGTACAACGCAACACAGTATCACATGTTAGCATCTGCATTTAAATTCCACTCATCTTCTACCATTTTAGAACCTGGGAAGCTTCAACTCCTTGCTACGCCCCAGAGTAGTGGGGGAGTGGATCGGTCGAGCCGATGAGGATGCCGACCCGTTGGCCGCGGAGATGCTGCACCCGCCTCTCCCTCGCAGCAAAAACGACGTCTGTTGGAGCGGAGACGGCCTTCCCATTAACAGGTCAGCAACAGAGACACAATCAATAAGAGTGGCTGTGGATTGCCTGTGTATACCAGTGTTGCTCAAAAAGGTGAGGTATCGGAAGGGGCGCCAGCATATTTGGCATATTTTTTGGCAAATAATCATTAAAGGCCTACTGAAACCCACTACTACCGACCACGCAGTCTGATAGTTTACATATCAATGATGTAATCTTAACATTGCAACACATGCCAATACGGCCGGGTTAACTTATGAAGTGCAATTTTAAATTTCCCCCGAAACTTCCGGTTGAAAACGTCTATGTATGATGACGTTTGCGCGTGACGTCGATGGTTGAAACGGAAGTATTCAGACACATTGTATCTCAATACAAACAGCTCTGTTTTCATCGCAAAATTCCACAGTATTCTGGACATCTGTGTTGGTGAATCTTTTGCAATTTGTTTAATGAACAATGGAGACTGCAAAGAAGAAAGCTGTAGGTGGGATCGGTGTATTAGCGGCTGGCTATAGCAACACAACCAGGAGGACTTTGAGTTGGATAGCAGACGCGCTATGCGACGCTAGCCGCCGACCGCGCCGATGATCGGGTGAAGTCCTTCGTCGCGCCGTCGATCGCTGGAACGCAGGTGAGCACGGGTGGTGATGAGCAGATGAGGGCTGGCTTAGGTGGAGAGCTAATATTTTTAGCATAGCTCTGTCGAGGTCCCGTAGCTAAGTTAGCTTCAATGGCGTCGTTAGCAACAGCATTGCTAGGCTTCGACAGGCGGCACAGCATTAACCGTGTGGTTACAGGTCCAGTGTTTGGTTCGGTGTCTCCTGATAGTAGTATTGTTGATCTTCTGTCTATCTTTCCAGTCAGGGGCTTATTTCTTTTGTTTCTATCTGCATTTAAGCACTATGCTATCACGTTAGCTCCGTAGCTAAAGTGCTTCACTGATGTATTGTCGTGGAGATAAAAGTCACTCTGAATGTCCATTTCCCGTTCTCGACTCTCATTTTCAAGAGTATATAGTATCCGAGGTGGTTTAAAATACAAATCCGTGATCCACAATAGAAAAAGGAGAAAGTGTGGAATCCAATGAGCCTTTTTACCTAAGTTACGGTCAGAGCGAAAAAAGATACGTCCTGCACTGCACTCTAGTCCTTCACTCTCACGTTCCTCATCCACAAATCTTTCATCCTCGCTCAAATTAATGGGGTAATCGTCGCTTTCTCGGTCCGAATCGCTCTCGCTGCTGGTGTAAACAATGGGGAAATGTGAGGAGCCCTTCAACCTGCGACGTCACGCTACTTCCGGTACAGGCAAGGCTTTTTTTATCAGCAACCAAACGTTGCAAACTTTATCGTCGATGTTCTCTACTAAATCCTTTCAGCAAAAATATGGCAATATCACGAAATGATCAAGTATGACACATAGAATGGATCTGCTATCCCCGTTTAAATAAAAAAAATTCATTTCAGTAGGCCTTTAACTTAAAATTTAATGGCAGCAACACATTGCAAAAAAATTGTCACAGAGGCAGTTTTACCACTGTATTACATGGCCTTTGCTTTTAACAACACTCAGTAAACGTTTGGGAATTAAGGGGACCAATTTTTGAAGGTTTTCATGTGGGATTCTTTCCCATTCTTGCTTGATGTACAGCTTAAGTTGTTCAACAATCCGGGGTCTCAGTTTTAGGCTTCAAATTGCACTACACATTTTCAATGGGAGACAGGTCTGGCCTACAGGCAGGCCAGTGTAGAACCCGCACTTTTTTACTATGAAACCACGCTGTTGTAACATGTGGCTTGGCATTGTCTTCCTGAAATAAGCAGGGGCGTCCATAATAACATTGCTAGGATGCGACATATGTTGCTCCAAAACCTGTATGTACCTTTCAGCATTAATGGTGCCTTCACAGATGTGTAAGTTACCCATGCCTTGGGCACTAATAAAGTTAAGTACCAATGATTGTCACACACACACTAGGTGTGGCGAAATTATTCTCTGCATTTGACCCATCACTCTTCATCACCCCCTGGGAGGTGAGGGGAGCAGTGAGCAGCAGCAGTGGCTGCGCCCGGGAATCATTTTTGGTGATTTAACCCCCAATTCCAACCCTTGATGCTGAGTCCCAAGCAGGGAGGTAATGGGTCCCATTTTTATAGTCTTCGGTATGACTACACCCCCATACCATCACAGATGCTGTCTTTTCAACTTTGCGCCTATAACAATCCGGATGGTTATTTTCTTACACAACGTCCACAGTTTCCAAAAACAATTTGAAATGTGGACTCGTCAAACCACAGAACACTTTTCCACTTTGCATCAGTCTATCTTAGATGAGCTCAGGCCCAGCGAAGCCGACAGTGTTTCTGGGTGATGTTGATAAATGGCTTTCGCTTTGCATAGTAGAGTTTTAACTTGCACTTACAGATGTAGCGACCAACATTAGTTACTGACAGTGGTTTTCTGAAGTGTTCCTTAGCTCATGTGGTGATATCCTTTACACACTGATGTCGCTTTTTGATGCAGTACCGCCTGAGGAATCGAAGGTCCGTAATATCATCGCTTACGTCCAGTGATTTCTCCAGATTCTCTGAAGCTTTTGATGATATTACAGACCGTAAATGGTGAAATCCCTAAATTCCTTGCAATAGCTCGTTGAGAAATGTTGTTCTTAAACTGTTTGACAATTTGCTCACGCATTTGTTCACAAAGTGGTGACCCTCGCCCCATCCTTGTTTGTGAATGACTGAGCGTTTCATTGAAGCTGCTTTTATACCCAATCATGGCACCCACCTGTTCCCAATTGGCCTGTTCACCTGTGGGATGTTTCAAATAAGTGTTTGATGAGCTTTCCTCAACTTTTTCAGTCTTTTTTGCCACTTGTGCCAGCTTTTTTGAAACATGTTGCAGGCATCAAATTCCAAATGCGCTAATATTGGCAAAAAATAACTAAGTTTTCCAGTTTGAACATTTAATATCTTGTCTTTGCAGTCTATTCAATTGAATATAAGTTGAAAAGGATTTGCAAATCATTGTGTTCTGTTTTTATTTACAATTTACACACTGTGCCAACTTCACTGGTTTTGGGAGCTTTTAAGACCGCCCACAAAACAGCGCATCTTGACTATGTTAGAAAGCAGCTTGAAAATGGTTTGTAAAACATCAACTATGTCACATTTCGACCAAATAACCACCATTACCGGTACATATTATGTAGACCACAAAGAAGTGTTATAAATGTCATAATATGACCCCTTTAAGCAGACTTTAGAATATGACTGACCTCTGCTGCCTGAGGAACTGAATGACTGATGCAGTTATCACATTTCAATAGCTCCATCCAAAATGCTCGCCGCGCCACCTCTTCTTGCTAATTCTGGATAAAAAACAGTGTCAGTTCATTTCTGCGTTGCTCAAGGCTGAAAGAAATGCGCAGCTTTCTATCTAAATATTTCTTCGACCTCTCTCCAGGCATTTTTTGTGCTTTATGTGTGCTAAACATTTAGCGTCCAAATTACTTGTGTGTGCTAGAGAGATATAATTTGTACTAGAGCGTCTGAGGTGACTAATTAGAGGAATATGGGCTATGAAAGCATACATCATGTGGAAGCCTGAGCTGACGTACATACACTGATAATGTCATTATCTTCCTGTATAATAAGAGAGAGGGTGATGCAGAGAAATCACTTTGTTAACAGCCTGAGTGAGAAGTTCCCACATTTAAGAACTGTATAGGAATAGCATCCTAATATAGATAATGATCCATTTCATACCTTTTATTATTGTGGCGGACGTATGGTATTTCTTACTGTACAGCATATTGTCTCCCAAGAATCATTAGCTGAGATAAAGTTAATACCCTTCTGCCGCTAATCCACATACTCAGCTGGAGGGATCTGGAAATTGATTTCTCTAATAAAAAATTCAATGCACAAGTCAGCCTCCTTAATTGTGTCTGTACGCTACGTCTGATTTTATATTAGATTAAATGAGAGGGAGATAATTCACCTGAAACGAGAGACTCCTGTGGGTAATGTAAGCTCATTTGTTGTATTACCTTTGATAAATTGCATTTAATTAAAAGCAGACTGATATCGTGCTCCACTATAATAAATGTAATGGGTTGTTTGTCGTGTGAATAGTAATAGTGCAAGTACAGAGCCTTGTGGTACTCACCTGCTACACTCTAGCATGCGTTGAACACAAGCTCTAATAACTGCCCTCTTTGTGCTTTTTCTTCCCTGTCCCAGCAGTCTAAAGATGAAGGCCAAGAGCAAAGGGCTAAAAGAGCAGCAGCAGCATCACAAAAAGCTCCTGGCCGCCATGTTGTCTCAGGACCCGTTCAATTCGCTGCACAGTCCGACGCCTTTTATCGCAGAGGAAGAAATGGAAGATGAGGACGAGGCCATGGAGCTTTTGGGTAATTTGATTTAACTTTCATGCAGCATTTTCTTGATTTATACTTTCGCCATATTGTACTTAGCAGCCAGGACAGATGTATAAACCGATTTCCTGGGTTACAAAAGCCTTATTTAGTTATTTATAAGTTCCATTGCTTTTTTTGTTTTGTTGTTTTTATCAGACCTTTCTCCTTTGTCATCACTAGTACATGCAAAAATCAGTTAAGGACAAACGGCATTGGAGTTATCCCTCAAATTAAAGCCTTTGATGAGGGCTTTCAAGATCTATAATTATTTTGTCAGTATGTTATCATTTGACGACGCATTAACCAACAAACTTTTTTTTGCCTTCAAATGTCACCAATCTCCATTCGGCGGTCCCCTTTTCCGTATCGACCGCCACTCTCAGGACTATAAACCTGATTAAAGTGGATCCGGCATGTGGCGTGTGGCAGGAGACCCACTGGAGGATTTGCAGGCCTCATTTATAAAGAAGGTCCGACTGAATGTGTGCCACGGATGACTGATGGCCACCGACAGGGAGGGCGATATTTGTGATACTCTATTGATCCTCGAAGGGGAGATTGATGCTCTCTTCGCTGCTATCCTCTTGAGTGCTGCAAGAACATGCATGCTTACTGGCTATGCTGCCTTGCAATGCATTGACTCACTGTCTTTATTGTATGTGCTAGATTATTTGTTATTTGCACCTCACTATTTATTTATGTACAGTTACATTTAAATTCCTTTGCACACGCTTGCTGGATTTGCAAGGTTTGAAAGCGTTTGCACAGGTTGCCCTCTAGTGATGTAAAAGTGCCATTGCAGTTGAGGTGAGTAAAGTTTTAAATTTAAACTTTTAAAGTTGTTAAAATTATACAAAATATCTATTTATGATAAAAATATATATTTTCATTCTTTTATAAAGTATTTATGTAATGAATAACCTTCTAAATATGTTTTTCAACGTTTTGAGAGCCCTCTAGACATCAAATAACGTTTCGTCATCTTTACACTCTTGATATTATATAGTAATGCTGTCTGAGGCTGAGCCAATCAGTGGCCATGATACTAAACAGCACGCTCTGATTGGTTTGGTCTCATCTAGTGGCCAACACTACTGGAGTATTGTTATTTTTGCTTTATTTAGCCAGTTTTATACTTGAAAAAGCTTAATTAAGGACCAAATTTTTTTTAAATATGCTTTAAAAGGTTGTAAAAGTATCATAAATAAATCTGTGAAGTGGTGAAGCCGCAATATTTGAAATGCGATGTGGCGAGGGATGACTGTACATTATGTTTTTATTTAATTTATTTGATTAATTAATAATTAAAATTGCTTGTTGCATTTATTTTTTTGTGATATTTTGTGCAAATATCAAAACTAAGGGATCTTCATGAGTAATAATAAAATAATAATAGATAAATTAATAAAATAAACATTTATTTGAAATAAAAGAAAATTATCATTCTAAAATAAATCTGAATTGAACAGGTCAGGTCTTTTATATCATTTTAGTTTAATCAAATTATTTATATTTTTACTTTAATAAAATAAATATATTGATAATATGATTTAAAAAAAAAAAGATTTAAACAAATTGAATACTACCTATATTTGGTATACTGTATGTACAATTTACAAAATACAGTATAAGGAAATTCTCCTCAGGAATTGGTTGCCTTGGAAACAGTACAACCAAACAACATCAGTCATATCACTGTGGTACATAAAGAGACGACTGTTGTGGGGTAGTTAGTTTCTACAGCGTTAAATCTTTCATTCCAATGTTTTAAAAGGCCTGTGATAGATTTCATTGCTGGGCTGAGGGTGAAAGAAATTTCCCTTGTAAAAAATAAATAAATATCTTAACCACGCCGAATTTGACACCCATAAAAGTTGCAGCAGTGCAGATGGATCTGTTGATCAAAGGGTTGCTGGAGTCTCACTCTAAGCAAGTACCTGTAGGCCCCAGAAAGACTGCTGGGACTACACATACTGCTTAGGCCAGTATGTTCTCCTGGCACTGTGCAGTCACCCTCCATACAGTATTTTGATGATTTGTATCTTCTTTTTTATACCTAATAGCTATTATTTACTCAAACTATTAGCTTCTTTCAATTGTGGTCGCTTATGGGGATACTTTTTTAGTTCTTTTATGATGTGTTTTCATTGCATTGTTTTGTGTTTTCATTGCATTGTGCAGTACTCCTCTCTGAGCTGCCACCTTATTGTGGTAGAGGAGTTTGCGTGTCCCAATGATCCTAGGAGCTATGTTGTCCGGGATCTTTATGCCCCCTGGTAGGGTCTCCCAAGACAAACTGGTCCAAGGTGAGGGATCAGACAAAGAGCCGCTCGAAGACCTCTATGAAAAATACAATCAAAAGACCCAGATTTCCCTTGCCCGGACGTGGGTCACCGGGGCCCCCCTCTGGAGCCAGGCCCGGAGGTGGGGCACGATGGCGAGCGCCTGTTGGCCAGGCCAGTCCCCATGGGGCCCGGCCGGGCACAGCCCGAAGAGGCAACGTGGGTCCCCCCTCCAATGGGCTCACCACCCATAGCAGGGGCCATAGAGGTCGGGTGCAATGTGAGCTGGGCGGGAGCCGAAGGCAGGGCACTTGGCGGTCCGATCCTCGGCTACATAAGCTAGCTCTTGGGACGTGGAACGTCACCTCGCTGGGGGGGAAGGAGCCTGAGCTGGTGCGCGAGGTGGAGAAGTTCCGGCTAGATATAGTCGGACTCACTTCGACGCACAGCAAGGGCTCTGGAAGCAGTTCTCTCGAGAGGGGCTGGACTCACTTCCACTCTGGCGTTGCCAGCAGTGAGAGGTGACGGGCTGTGTTGGCAATTCTTGTTGCCCCCCGGCTCAAAGCCTGCACGTTGGAGTTCAAACTAGTGGACGAGAGGGTAGCTTCCCTCCGCCTTCGGGTGGGGGGACGGGTCCTGACTGTTGTTTGTTTGTTGCCAAACGGCAGTTCAGAGTACCCACCCTTTTTGGATTCCCTCGTTCTACTGGGGGACTTCAACGCTCATATTGGCAACGACAGGGAAACCTGGAGAGGCGTGATTGGGAAGAATGGCCGCCCGGATCTGAACCAGAGTGGTATTTTGTTATTGGACTTTTGTGCTCGTCACAGATTGTCCATAACAAACACCATGTTCAAACATAAGGGTGTCCATATGTGCACTTGGCACCAGGACACCCTAGGCCGCAGTTCCATGATCGACTTTGTAGTTGTGCCATCGGATTTGCGGTCTCATATTTTGGACACTCGGGTGAAGAGAGGGGCGGAGCTTTCTACCGATCACCACCTGGTGGTGAGTTGGCTGCGATGGTGGGGGAGGATGCCGGACAAACCTGGCAGGCCCAAACGCATTGTGAGGGCCTGCTGGGAACGCCTAGCAGAGTCTACTGTCAGAGAGTTTCAATTCCCGCCTCCGGAAGAACTTTGAACATGTCACGAGGGAGGCGCTGGACATTGAGTCCGAGTGGACGATGTTCCGTACCTCTATTGTCGAGGCGGCCGATTGGAGCTGTGGCCGCAAGGTGGTTGGTTCCTGTCATGGCGGTAATCCTAGAACCCGCTGGTGGACACCAGTGGTGAGGGATGCCGTCAAGCTGAAGAAAAAGTCCTATCAGGTTCTTTTGGCTCATAGGACTCCGGAGGCAGCAGACAGGTAACGACAGGCCAAGCGGTGTGCGGCTTCAGCGGTCGCAGAGGCAAAAAACTCGGACATGGGAGGAGTTCGGGGAAGCTATGGAAAACGACTTCCAGACGGCTTCGAAGCAATTCTGGACCGCCATCCGCCGCCTCAGAAAGGGGAAGCAGTGCAATGTCAACACCGTGTATGGTGGGGATGGTGTTCTGCTGACCTCGACTGCGGATGTTGTGGATCGGTGGAGGGAATACTTCGAAGACCTCCTCAATCCTACCAACACGTCTTCCTATTGTCATGATCCATGGTCCGGATCATGTTTTGTTTAGTTATGTTCTGTTAGTTTTGGACTTCCCAAGTTGTTTTGTGCACTTCAGGAGTTTGTTTTGGTTGTTATGGTCACTCTTTGTGTGCACCTGTCTCTGATTAGTGCTCGCCCGCTCACCTGCTTCCCGAGCGCTAATCAGAGGCATTATTTAAGTTGCCTTTGCCAGTCACTCGTCCTGCTTTCGTTGTGTTTGCTCCATGCAATTGTCACATGAGTTTTTGAGTTCCTTGTCTTTTGCCTATGCTAAGTAATAGTTCCTTAGCTTCCCGTGCGCTCGGCACGCATCCTTGTTGTTTTGTTTATTGGATGATTTATGAGAAATAAATCACTTCCTACCTTACGCCTTCGTCCGGAGCCGTTCCTCTGCATTGGGAGAACAACCGCGCAGCAAGCTGTAAACCCCCACGTGACACCTATTAGGAATCAGTGCCTGGGGAATCTGTGGTGGGCTGTCCTATTTCTGGGGCTGAGGTTGCAGAGGTAGTTAAAAAGCTCCTCAGTGGCAAGGCCCCGGAGGTGGATGAGAGCCGTCCGGAGTTCCTTAAGGCTCTGGATGCTGTGGGACTGTCTTGGTTGACAAGACACTGCAACATCGCGTGGACATCGGGGGCGGTACCTCTTTAAGAAGGGGTACCATAGGGTGTGTTCCAACTATCGTGGGATCACACTCCTCAACCTTCCCGGTAAGGTCTATTCAGGTGTACTGGAGAGGAGGCTACGCCGGATAGTCGAACCTTAGATTCAGGAGGAACAGTGTGGTTTTCGTCATGGTCGTGGAACTGTGGACCAGCTCTATACTCTCAGCAGGGTCCTTGAGGGTGCATGGGAGTTTGCCCAACCAGTCTACATGTGCTTTGTGGACTTGGAGAAGGCATTCGACCGTGGGGAGTGCTCAGAGAGTATGGCGTAACGGACTGTCTGATTGTGGCGGTCCGCTCCCTGTATGATCAGTGTCAGAGCTTGGTCCGCATTGCCAGCAGTAAGTCGGACCCGGGTTGGACTCCGCCAAGGCTGCCCTTTGTCACCGATTCTGTTCATAACTTTTATGGACAAGAATTTCTAGGCACAGTCAGTGCGTTGAGGGTATCTGGTTTGGTGGCTGCAGGATTAGGTCTCTGCTTTTTGCAGATGTTGTGGTCCTGATGGCTTCATCAAGCCAAGATCTTCAACTCTCACTGGATCTGTTCGCAGCTGAGTGTGAAGCGACTGGGATGGGAATCAGCACCTCCAAGTCCGAGTCCATTGTTCTCACCCGGAAAAGGGTGGAGTGCCACGAGCTCTTGCCCCAAGTGGAGCAGTCCAAGTACCTCAGAGTCTTGTTCACGAGTGAGGGAAGAGTGGATCGTGAGATCGACAGGCGGATCGGTGCGGCGTCTTCAGTAATGCGGACGCTGTATCGATCCGTTGTGGTGAAGAAGGAGCTGGGCCGGGAGGCAAAGCTCTCAATTTACTGGTTGATCTACGTTCCTATCCTCACCTATGGGCATGAGCTTTGGGTTATGACCGAAAGGACAAGATCACGGGTACAAGCGGTCAAAATGAGTTTTCTCTGCCAGGTGGCAGGGCTTTCCCTTAGAGATAGGGTGAGAAGCTCTGCCATCCGGGGGGAGCTCAAAGTAAAGCCACTGCTCCTCCACATCGAGAGGAGCCAGATGATGCCACCCGAACGCCTCCCTAGGGAGGGGTTTCGGGCACGTCCGACAGGTAGGAGGCCACGGGGAAGACCCAGGACATGTTGGGAAGACTATCTCTCCCGGCTGGCCTGGGAACGCCTCAGGATCCCCCGGGAGGAGCTGGACAAAGTGGCTGGGGAAAGGGAAGTCTGTGCTTCCCTGCTTAGGCTGCTGCCCCCGCGACCCGACCTCGGATAAGCGGAAGAAGATGGATGGATGAATGGATGTTTTGACAGTAAAAACAGGAGAAAATAGAATCCCATGAAGTTGAATTATCAAAATCATAAAGTGGTCTTCCAGGTTTTTCCTCAGACAGCGTAGGTAGAAGAGAACCGTGTTGTGTTTACCTATAACCAAGCTCGTTTATACCTTCATTGGTAATGAACGCCTATTTTTTAAAAAGGCAAACATAGTATAAAAACGGTCATTATCCATTGTTTATTTTTATTATTACATATATTTTATAATGTTTATTGATTATACATGTTTACAAATAAAAACAATTAAAAAGTCACTTAAGATAACTTATTTAAAAAAAAAAAAAAAAGTTTATAGATTGACCAAAAGAGGGACAAGCGGTAGAAATGGATGGATGCTCTTGTATGTACAGTAGGTATATCTACTTTTGACCAGTAGAGGGCAGCCTTGTTCCTGGCACCCAATAATCATGTATTTCTGCTACTTAGTTTTGTTTTGTTTTATTCCCAAAACGCAAGAACCACCGCTCATGTCACTTGACCCAAGTGCGATGACTAATGCGTTGTGATGTCAAACTCTTTCTGTGGCGCCCTCATCTGTGCGGTTAAAGTAATTTTAAAGCTTTTCACCAACTTCAATAAAACTTTCCATAATCCTCCGAGCTGTGATGTGCATCGTCGCCATCTGATTCCCATCACGGCGGCAGACTTGTGCGGGATTAGGAACGTGTCTTTGTGGCCCCCGTGTGTGACTGTGTGTTGGTATGTGGTGGAGGGGGGTTGTCATAAAAGGCTGAGACATAATTAGGTAATATACAGTATTTTGTGATATTGTTTTTATTACAAAGCCAAACAAACATGTTCGCCGCTACATTGCACATCAACGTGAGCGTCTGAGTGAGTGGCGGCTGTGTGCTGCAGGCTTAATGAAACACACATGTCGCCTGTACATGTGAGGGCAGTTGAAGTGTGATGTATGTACCACTTAGTCGCACAAGCGTGTTATCCTGTGTGTGAGTGAGGTCCTGCGTTAGCTATGCGCTCAATTATCTCCCATAGGTGAGGCGTCCATGCTCCACGTGTGAGGTAGATGTCTGTCAACGCATCATTATAGAAGGTGTGCATGAAGTTATTTGTGGAGGCTAATTTTGTGAATTGTATGAATTACATGGAAACTTCCAGTCAGAGAGTAAGATTAGGGCTTTATATTTGTATTCGTCCCGGCTTTGCTGAGTGATTGCAGAATTCCTCAATGCTCGGGCCTTTTGTGGGCACTGCATCGCTGGAATAGTTTCCATTTCTCTAACCCCCCCTGTTTCATTTACCTGCCTTGTCTCATGAGTTGACACAAGGAGCACGCTTGACTGCCATCCCCTTACCTTCACTCCCCCCTTTGCAGTGTCCACAGATGTTTGTTGTGTCTAGTCCCATGTAGCGTCATGGCCGTCACCGTAACTCACTCTTCGACATTCATAAATCCTTAGAAAACATCTCAAATGAACTGTTTAGCAGATGCAGTAACATACACTATATTGCCAAAAGTATTTGGCCACCTGCCTTGACTCACATATGAACTTGAAGTGCCCATAGGGTTCAATACGATGTGGGTCCACATTTTGCAGCTATTACAGCTTCAACTCTTCTGGGAAGGCTGTCCACAAGGTTACGGAGTGTGTTTATAGGAATTTTCGCATTGGTGAGGTCACACACTGATGTTGGTGGAGAAGGCCTGGCTCTCAGTCTCTGTTTTAATTCACGCCAAAGGTGCTCTTTCGGGTTCAGGTCAGGACTATGTGCAGGCCAATCAAGTTCATCCACACCAGACTCTGTCATCCATGTCTTTACGGACCTTGCTTTGCGCACTGGTGCACAGTCATGTTGGAAGAGGAAGGGGCTCGCTCCAAACTGTTCCCACAAGGTTGGGAGCATGGAATTGCCTAAAATGTTTTGGTATCCTGGAGCATTCAAAGTTCCTTTCACTGGAACTAAGGGGCCAGCCCAACTCCTGAAAAACAACACCACACCATAATTCCTCCTCCACCAAATTTCACACTCGGCACAATGCAGTCCGAAATGTACCGTTCTCGTGGCAACTTCCAAACCCAGACCCGTCCATCAGATTGCCAGATGGAAAAGCATGATTCATCACTCCAGAGAAGGCGTCTCCACTGCTCTAGAGTCCAGTGGCGACGTGCTTTACACCACTGAATCCGACGCTTTGCATTGGACTTGGTGATGTATGGCTTAGATGCAGCTGCTCGGCCATGGAAACCCATTCTATGAAGCTCTCTGCGTACTGTACGTGGGCTAATTGGAAGGTCACATGAAGTTTGGAGCTCTGTAGCAACTGACTGTGCAGAAAGTCTTTGCACTATGCGCTTCAGCATCCGCTGACCCCTCTCTGTCAGTTTACGTGGCCTAGCGTAATCTTTAACAGTCATTTTTGTTGGTAAATAAAAGACATTGAATGATTATTATCACTTGTCGATATCTCTAACATGTAAATGTTGGCTCTTTGTCAGCATTGCAAATGAAAATATGTTCTTAGTTGCCTTACCATGGAGGTTTCAAATTGAAATATATACATGAATGCATGTAAAGTGTGAGTAAATTATTGTATACTACATTACTTAGAAGGCTTAACAATGTAGATAGGAACATAAAGTAGGTGTAAGCCAAGCGGTAAGAAGACAATTGAGCCGTTCAAACAATGAAGAGTTGATGTATTGTTACATGTTGTTGTTCCTGTTTCATCTACACAAGAAACAAACATAGTTGTGATTAGACAGTTGACATGTGTGTTTAATCGCAGTTTAGAGACAAATTTGATTGGTAAAAATTACGGTGATTGGCCAAAAAGTGTGGGGAAGTTGCACGTATGTTGCGAGGCCACACATAATTTGCGGGTACAGGTTGGATTTGTGTGAATGTGCATGAATTTGCATGAATCGCAAATTTCTGCTTGCTTCAGTCGTAGACAAAAGTTTGAACAAGTTTTACTTCTGGGCTTCTCGGTTTCTATGAAAATATCTTCAAGTCATATTTCGCACAACAAGCACGCTGTGTTAAAAGTAATGATTTGTTTTATTGTTGTGTAGTATGACGCGTAGTGACTAACATGGGCAAAACTAAAAGTGTAACCATTTGATCAGATTTGCACTTTTAATTTCTTACATCTTAAACGCATAACAATCCGAAAAGAAAAAAAAATACATGCCAACTAAAGTCAACATGATTATTTTCATGACAATTGAGTGGTCATGTGATCAGACTCAGCTATCACAATAGTGGGTGTGCGTGTAAAAACATTATTTAACGACCCCTGAGACATAAATCACTTGTGTATAGACAGCAACCTGGTGTCTAGTATTCTCATGTTGTCTGAAATTGCTCATCTGTAAATAAAAAGAGCAGTCAGCAGGAACACGGTGTTGTATTTCACATGAGATGTCAGCGCAGGACATGTACCCAGTGACCTCTTGAGTGTCTGACATCAGCTTTCTCTTCCCTTCACGCTTTTTGTCTCACCGACAAAAGATCTAAGCTGACATACAGCCGTGTCCACTGTTTGTTTTTCTGTATTTCATGTGCCTTTTTTTTTACATTAACGCAGCGACAATCTGGCACGGCGTGTTTGTTCTTGGCCAAAGACGGCAACGAAGTTCAAAAGAGATGATGAAAGTGGTCGTGTTGAAAGTTCCCACGACCGGTTAACTACTCACTTTCTCTGGTTCTGCCTCCTTTGAAATGGGGATTGTGACCTCCTGCTTGCCAAATAGTGATGTACCTCAGCATATAAAAGACTATTTTTTTAATTAATTTTTTTAATTGAAATATTTTTAGGACCGAATTCATCTTTAATATTACTGGAATAACAACTGGTAGATCTTTAGACCCGGAATATGAGACAGACAATTTACTATAGACATCTTATGTTTGGGTCAACACAGTAATTATAAAGGAGAACAATAACTGTTTATTACTGATCAGATTGAAACATTTTCCTCTGTTAAGTTAACATTAAGAGTGACCATAGACACTTACTCTAAGGATCCAAAAGAGATCTACTCATAAGTCAGCAATAAATGTATTTTTCTTTTTACTTTCCAACGCTTGAAGTCATTTAACAACTTCAAATGTATCTATTGATATAAACTTTTTATTATTGGTTATGCTTATTATCTTTTATAGCCTTTTTGTCAAAAATTATGTTTTTTTTATAATGCGGAAAATGCAAAATATGCAATATTTCTAAAAAAAAAAAAAAGAAGTTGCACAGTGGAATATTTGAGGTTAGGTAATTACAGCTCCGAAAAAGTCAGTAATTCATGACAACATTGATTTTGATACAGTGGCCAAGTAGACAAAAAATATTTTTACAGTGCCTACCGAGCTAAAATGGAAAAAGCTGGCAGGACTTGGTTGAGTGATAGAGTTCACCCAAGTCTTTTATATATTTCGGCCATATTATATATAACTGCCAAAGATAATTTTCATTTAATTTCAGTGGTTAGATCGCAGTTTAACTCATTTACGCTTGTCAAAGCTCTGAGATTTTCTGGCGCCATCTGGTGGTTAAGGGGTGCAAATACACCAAAACAAAATGTTCTTGTTTTTTAATCGACAAAAATTAGATTCATTTGGTTTTCATGGAAAAAGCATATTACTATACCAGGATTACAGTCTGTTTTAAAGAGTTATTAAAGAGGAACTGCACCTTTTTTTTTATTTTGCCTATCTTTTACAATCATTATGAGAGCCAACAAAAGTTTTTTGGTTTTGTTTGCATTTTAACTTGTACAAATTGGCTCATTCTTGATGGCTAGCAATGCACATTATGGGAGCAATCAATTATATCGCTAAATCACTTAAAAAACGCATTTGAAACCGTCAACAATACTTAATTTACTTTCTGTAACCTGTATAATAACCAAACTGTAGCGACATTGTTATTGTAAGAGCGAACTTTGAGGAACTCTTTTTATTGTGTAATAACACATCGGCGTGCTACGGTATTAGCTGTAAAAGCTAACTACGGCAAGAGATAAGCAAGCTTCCATGTCAGCACTAAACATGTTTGAGTTTGTAATTCGCAACACTGCGATAGGACACCACTCTTTAGTACAGAAAAACATGAACAACAGTATCTGTAAAGTATTAGCCCACGTTCCATGTTTTGTTTGTACACAGCTTTCTAGACAGTGTATGCTGTCTGTCATGATACACCCATGACATCCTGCGTGTGTCATGATCAATATAAAGTGTGACTTACTCGATGGACAGTTGCATGTTTGTTTCAGCTGGCCGGTGACGTTTTTTCCAGTTTTATTTGGGTAAGCACTCCATTTATGTCAAAATAGCTTGTCTCCAAATTCCACATTTTGTAGCTTCGAGTCACTTTCCCCTCATTCTATCGGCTTACGTCTGCTCCAACGTCTCACTCTTCCTTTGTGCTGGCTTCTAGAAGCAGTAGTTCATCCTCTGTTCATTCAGCTTTAAAAAGATAAGGTTGTGAATCCTCATTTGTCCGAAAATAGTCATCTTTGTTGTTTGTTACAGAATCTGCTATGATTAGAACACATGCCTTTGTTTCCGTAGGTAGAACACAACGTTGTTGCCAGAAGTCGGAAGTGCGCTGCTATGAAAACGGAAATAAATACGCAGAGGAATTAGTTCTGGCAATTATTAAAATGACCAAAAATATGGTAAATATTGTACATAATACATAATGTTATGAACGTGTTTGTTACTACATTATATATAGACTTGAGTGAGTATATAAAACGTTGATAGACAGATTTGAAGTTGTTTTAGAGGGCTTCGAAGGCTACAACGGTGACTCCCATTACACGCATCTTCCAACCGTTTTTTATCATCTTTAAATTTCTAAAAAACATGTGTCTCTCAAAATGATTGTCAACGATAGGCAAAATTACAAAAAAAGTGCAGTTAAGCTTTAAGAGAAAGTGTGTATACTTTATGTTTATATCCTATTCTAACAATGTTGCAATTATAAACGTACTGCAGTTTTTGTAAAAAAAAACTAAAAAACTTGTAAAAACTCCAGGCGAAATTTCAGACGTCTAACCTTCAAACTGAACAATCTTATCATATGAGGAACACATGCTGGTTTTGGGCCCTCGAGGTGCACACCTAGAAGCCTAGAGGCTTTAAAACATATCTTTGTTAATGCAAGGACTTTATTTTTAACCAAAAAAAGGCAATGTCTTGATTAGTGGCAGACAAACTTCACACTTGAATAAAATATGTTTTCTTGAGGAGAGGACAAGATTCTGACAAAAACCTAACGTATTCTTGTGCTTTTGCGCTTCTTGTCTTATGCAGAGGACCTGGATGACCTGCGTATGGAAGGCGTGAGCGGCTTGGCACCATCCGGCTGTAAGTTCAGTCAGGGACGCAGCTCCTATCATACGGAACCTCAGGCCAAAGTGACGCTGAACATCTGCTCTCGATGTGCCAGGTACGAAGTGAACACCTGGATGAGCCATATTTACAATTTCAGCCATTTTAGGGTCTGGAGCTACGTTTGGGAAACCCTGCAAGTGCGGGCATGGCTTGTTCTCTCGATGCCAGTCTGAGATAAACTGCTATCTGTTGGAAGCGACGCCATGCCGTCATTTGCCCGCACTGCTGGCGTTGTTTGGGGTTCACACTTGTTTGTTTCCTTCTCGGCTTTCTTGCTGGATGCTTATCAGTTAGCTTCCGTGTGCATGCACGCACACACACACACACACACACACACTGGAATGTTTTCACAAGTCCCGCAGGAGGATGAATGCTATCGCAAGATTGTTTGTTGGTTGTTTATCAACTTGGGGTTTTTAGGTGCATCGTTTATGTTTGCTGTATTGATGACTATTACTGCTGGACAAAGGTTCAGCTGTATTGTCGTTTCTTTTCTTGTTTGGTTACTCCATCTTGTCACTCTTTAGTTTGACCACAGATACAGGTGAAGGGGCGATTCTCCGTGTGTCAGGGCCATTCATGTACAAGGGAGCACAATATATAATAACACCTTGCATTTTTGTTGCACTTTTCTTGTTGCTTATAAAGATTATAACTTAATTTGATTTAGTTTTATTGTATTAATATGTAATATTGTTATAATCAATAAATAATTGTGTTATATGTCACTATGAAAGCTATTTTTTTTTAAAAGCACTATATTATACAATATGTTATAAATAAATAAAACCATGAAATATAATAACTTTAGATCTGTCAAACAATTAATTACTAAAATTTGATTGGTCACACTTTTTACTTGCTTGCAACATTTGATTTACTCTTAAAAATACCACAATACTTTGGCACTAATGTAATTTTATTGTCACAATGTCATATAGGAGGACATTTTAAAAATGTTTTACTTGAATGAACGTCATTTATTTGTTCACAACTTGCTAACACCGTTATCTAAAGTCCTTATCAGGGTGTATTTTGAGGTGAAATTTGTCATAGAGAAACCTCCTTATAACATAACAGTGCAAAGCTACGCGGACTGACTTATTTTGTGTACATGGATGTGGTTATATATGTTAATGCGATAATTTTTTGTGATTAATTGCATGAGTTAAACAGCCCTAAATTAAACTAAATACATTTTTTTTTAAAAAGAAAGACATATATATATATATATATATATATATATATATATATATATATATATATATATATATATATATATATATATATATATATATATATATATATATATATATATATATATATATATTCTGCTAATGGCTAGTGCATTATTTTTTTATTTCACATTATTCAAAAAATTGCGTTTGAAAACTAAAAAATAATTGTATATACTGTAAAATTCTGAACTATAAGATACCACTCTTTACTATGCTTTGAATCCTGCGCCTTATAAAACAGTGCGGCTAATTTATGGATTTTTTTCCCCTGACGGCCATAATGTTTTTTGTTTAATAGTTTTCATTAAACACAAGCAGACACACTGAAATTGTGTGTTATTGTTTGTGCTATGGTGCTATCTCTTGGACGAGTTTGCTCACTGCAGGTGTTGTGGGCTGAAAATGCACTTTGTGTTTTAATGCCTCGAACTGGAAGTAAAACCTTCCATAGCGTTTTTACTCAAAATTGTTTTTTATTCAACACTCCATTCAACGTTTGTAAGTTTTACTATTTAGCTAAAACATTTCTTACTTGCTAAACCATCCCATGTGTGATGTCTCTAGGAGTGTTTTCATGCATATTTGTGTGTTCTACTGTAATGTAATAAAGCTAGCGTCGTTAACATTAGCTAATACGCTATCACGTTTACAAGTGTCTGTGTTAGTATCATTCATTTACAAAAGTATTTTTTGTATTGTTTCAGTTTCAGAAATTCCTCAGTAAATTCACCAAAACGTCACCATGGAGTTATTGAGTTTGTTTAGCTGATTGGAGAGCTAGCTTCCACAGTTAGTGGGTCCATGACCATGACTTCTGTTTTACTTGATCAGCCGTTTTAATGCCGGGTGACAGGCACCGTTTGGAAACAATTAAGGTTCGTAAATAAACATTTACAAAATCTATCTTTGTAGGTAACTGATTTCACAACGTATACATCTGCAGCTTATATTAACATTTTTTATTTTTTTATTTAGTGGGTGCAGTTTATACCCGTGCGCTCTATAGACTGGAATAATTTATTTATTTATTTATTTATTTTAATCACACTTTTGTAGTGCAGGTTTAAGAAAATACATTCAAAGAACCGATATGAACTATATGTTTGATGATTAAAAGTACTAGAGCTTTAAGGGATTACAGTCACAAACTGAGGAGGTGTTTGTTCAGCCTCTTCTTAAATACTGCTTGATGTGATGTCTCCAACAACCAGAGGGGGAAGGCTGTTCCGTATTGTAATAGCAGAGTGGCGAATGCTCCTGTCGAGGCATTTGGTGTTTGACTTTGGGATTTTGGTAGTACCCTTCGGGTGATGCGACCTGAGATGTGGGCTGGAGGTAGCAGTGATTTAAGATCTGCAGGACAGCTGGGAGTGTGCATTTTATAAAGGGCAGTTATTGCTGCAACTGCTCGTCGATGACACAGCTTGCTGATGGGGATTGAATGATGAAATCACAGTCATTCTTAGACTCAATGATATTATAAATAGTACATTCTTCATTTAACTCATTGGTTCTTAACCTTATTGGAGGCACCGAACCCCACCAATTTCATATGCTCATTCACCGAACCCTTCTTTAGTGAAAAATAAAAAAAATTCAAATTCAAGACAAAGTTATGTTTTTTTTATTGGTGCATAAAATTAACCGTGCATGAACATCACCTTGTTCAAAGAACAAAGCCAACACATGAACTCACAAGATTACACACCTGCAAATCAGATGGAAAATTAGAATGTTTGGGGGTATCCATAATACCCCGATAGGGAGAAGTTTTTATTTACACGATGAGTTGGGTGTGTCTTGACCTCCGCGGCGGAGGCTCCGCCGAATCCCTGAGGCCGACTCACCGAACCCCTAGGGTTCGATCGAACCCAGGTTAAGAACCACTGATTTAACTGCATGTTTTTAATAATATATATGTATTTGTATATATTATACTGTATATAATGTTTACTCTAAATGACAGATATCACTTCTGTTTTAATATTTTTGATGTCTCTCAAATAATTTTTGTGACGTTATAAGAACGTTTTACTGGTCAAAAAGACCATTAAGAAGACTAAGAGACAAAGTGGGAGGATTTTAAAGAAGAAAATGTGTTTGTAAAGCTTTTTCTGTTTTTATCTTCATGGTAGAGTTAGGAGCCAAGATGGAGGCCTGCAGTGTTGACACTAGGTAGCCACGCCGTAAAATGAGTGATTGCTATCCTTTGTCTTCACCTGAAGGCTGCACGGACCTCAAATTTGGGTGCAGTGAAAGAATTTGGAGCAGCGTGATTTACAGTCATGAGAAATCTGCTGCTTTTATCCCTCTCTGGTGTCTGAGCTCTAGTTTGTCGAGCTGAAGAAACACAGCTAGAGCTTTATTGTTTGTCTTTTGACTTTCTGTATATTCTGCTGTCTTTCACTTTCAAAATCTCTGCGATACAGCTTTAATTTCAGGCCAAACATATATTTTGTAGACTAAAAAACAAAGGAAAATTCCAAAACAGAAGAAGGGGGAATCTGCCTGCCAATGGCGGATTTTAGTTGTATTTATTTGGTTTATTTACAGACTACAGTACATAAAACAGAAATGTCCATCAGTTGCTAGAAACAATGGCTAATAAATGTTTACAGCATCATCATTACAAACACAAATGCCCCCTAGTGGCTGCGGGCAGTTAAGAGACATTCATAAAGACCTCCGCTAAGGCATTGTTTATTATTTAATGCCCCAAAATCAATCCAAAGTACTTGGAACCACCCTTAACAAACAAACAAAGCCTACATCTCAGCTTTGTGTCATGATACTTTCTTATCTGAAAAACATTCTTTTTTTGTGTGGTCCTAATCCCCCTTTTAGGCCAGATTTAGTTTATTTTTATTGGCCATCCTCGTCTCAATGATTCAGGACAACTGTTAGTTAGCCATAACTACAAGGTAGCCGTATATCAGCGTCATGTAAACAGACTGATTCTATCTCAGTCAGATGAGAGAAAAATATTTTCTTGACCCTCATCCGTCATGTTCCTCCTTGTTTGTTTACGTTCTGTTATTCTGTCTCCAAACATGCAGTCAATGCTTTCAAAGATGCGCGTATTGTGTCTCTCTAGGTTGCAAGGAGACAGTTTACCAGACAGAAGGTCCGCATCTGAACAAGCCGTACCTGACATCACATGTGAGTCACAGACCTTCCACTGAATTCCCTCTCATGCGTCTCATCTTTCTCATGTGTGCGTGTTGTGTCGTCTGTCACCAGCCCCACTGCCCGAGGCGGACATGGCAGCGGCAGGACGGTTGCAGCAGGAATGCGAGGTCACGTCTCAAGTTTTGGGTTCTGTAAGTGCCCCGACTACATCACAGCATTAAGATCACTTTACAAGCCATCAATAACTGAGTTAGAACCCCCCCCCCTGTAAAACAACCACGTGAGGGTGTTGTTAATTGAGTGAGAGCCAAGCGAAATGATCCCATCTTTTCTGCAATAACTCATACGTCAATGATATCACTGCTGGGGCGAAGTTTTAAACAATAGGCCCGCATATTCATGGGCCATGGGAGTACATGCACCTTTGTTGAAAAGCTCCAGGCATGTAAGTTACACTCAGGGGCCACAACATTAGGTACACATGCACAGTGCGAATAAATCTGGTCCACTGCCAAACATTTTTAACATGTTTACTTTCCATACACCTGCAATAATCAGTAAATATTCAATTTTAATGACACAGCATCACGTTAAGGTTATTTGCACATATTTTTACTCTTTAAACAGGATCTGTACTTTTTGGGGGAATTTTGTTCATCATTCACAATCAATATGTAGAACAGGGACACATGTTGTTCTTTTTTTAATGGATCCTAACTTGTAAATAAACGTTAGCAAACAATGGAGCCAATGGGAGTCGCTCTATTCCGCCTATGAAGCGCTCTAAAAAAATGTTTTAAATACTGTACACGCTTTAAGTATATATGTAATGTAGTAACATGCACATTCTTAATAACATTTAATATTTACGTATTTTGCTCATTTTAAGCATACGTATTAATTGCACAGACGCATCACAATGTCCACTTTTTCCTTCAACAACAACACTACTACTCATGGCAGACCATAAGAGCCATCAAAGACTACTTTCCAATATCTTATGTTTTTCAGCATGAATATAACAAAGATGACCTAAAAAATGTAGAAGCTGTGTGCTAAACAGATCCAGCTTTAGTGAAACACTAAGCATCATATTGCAGTATTGCTAAGTGCTGAATAAGAAATAGAAACTGCAAACATAATAAAAAAATCACTTACTGTACAATATCTGCTCCCACTGGGATGCTGACTGATGGGATGTTCATATCTTCCCGTTTAGATGAAGAATTTATCATAATCCACTCTGATGTTAAAAAAGGTAACAGCAAACAAGCGTTTTTTCGTGTTTTTCTCGCCACCTTCAGGTCTAAGTTGAATGTCATAGTTGACCAACTTCTCGGTTTATGGCCACAACCGTCTACTATCAACAGGCATGTGATTTTTCCGTCTAAAGTCGGAATTCCGTCTTTTTTTAATATCGGGAAAAAAAAGTAAAATTATCTCCCGTTTTTCCGTTTTTTTTCCGACCCTAAATCAAGATTCGAGACGTAGTTTATATTACGCCGTAGTTGATTGGTCGATATGTTCCTTGTGACCAATCAGGACATCTGTTATGAATGATGACGTTAATAACGTCATCATTCATAATGGTTATTACGGCCATTTTCCATATGTAAACGATGTCGGTTCTCGAGAGAAAGGACGCTTTACGAGTAAAAGAAATTGATAAACATGTCAAAAATAAGTTTCGATGGAAAGGGAAATCACTGATACTGTTGGGAAGAAGAAAGTTACGACTTTGTCCGGTGATTTTATTCGGAAAATCGATCGTCCCGGAAAGGTTTTGTGCATGTGGTGTCATGATAATATTGACTATGGATCACGAGGTTTCAAGGCTTTGGAAGTACATGCGAAACGCCAAAAACATATGAAACAACTTGAAGCAAGGAAAACTAACTTTTCACTAGCTAGTACTTTTGGATGTCAACCGAAAGTGAGCAAACCTTACGGACTTCATCTTTTGTTTACATCGACAACTGCCGTAGACATCGAGAGGAAAGATCCACCCACTTCAGTTGCAGACAGGGTTGTTAATAATGAGGTAAGCTAAAAAATATTTGCTTGCGAAATACGCATGTTTGTTTTAAATATTAACCAATTATTGCTTTGCGAAATATAAATGTTTTTTTCTAAAAATAAAAAGCCACGTGAAAATATATTATGAAATTACAGAAATTCAAAGAGTCGCATTATTGATTCCAGTTAACAATTTATTTGAAATAAATTTGCATATAATACTATTTTGTAATATTAAGTTCTTATGTAGTCTCTTGAAACTATTGTCAGTGGTGTAACAATCTTGAAGGTAAATTGTTTTAAATTGTTTCATGCAATATGTCAGTGTCCTCAAATTATTATTATTTCCTATTTTCAAATATGAGTAAACAATACTAAACATGTTTAATTATTTTCATAAATGTTTATCCTATTTTGGCGAAAAGAATGAAATGTTTACATTGCATTACATTACATGAACTGAAGTAATGTGGTAATACTGTAAATAAACTGTAGATAATAACACTGATCAATGTGACACCTGTGGATGTGAAATGAACACAAGATGTAAATATTAGTGACTAAATACTGTTGGGACTGAACCATATACAGTGACTCATTAGGGTTATGTATGTTCTATTAATGAAGTTTTCATGTCTTTAAACACTAAAATATTTTCTTCAAATGGTGCTGTCTTTGTTAATTTTAGCATGTTAAATTGGTGAAAAACCAGGAGCTTCGGGGGGCGTTGCCCCCCTTGTCCCCCCACCAGGGCACCGCCCTGGACCTGGCCTTCGTCCCCCAGACCCCTGGAAATTTTTTCAGTCTTTTTCATTGTGGTCAAATCACATGCCTGTATCAAGGTGACAGGCATGATTTATAATCTAGAATTAACTTTTACCAACTCAGAGGCGATGCAGCAGATCACCAGCTCAGTATGCCAACACTATAGCTGCATAAGCTAGTTAGTGCGCTGTGATCACGGCGCCACTAAATGTAGTTTGTCTGCATTAGCGCTGATAATAAAAACATGTCGCTCATACTTGGTTAATAGTCAGGTCACGAGATATAAATGGAGTATTGTTGCCGTTTTTTGTACGTTTTTTAGAGAGCTTTATGGCCGGAATAGAGTACTCCCGTTAGCTGCATTGTTAGCCACCTCGTACTGGCCTTATTTTAAGACTTGGAATGCATAAAAAAAGAGAACCATGTGTTCTTGTCCTACATAAGGATTGTGAATGATAGGCAAAATTCCCCCAAAAAGTGCAGTTCCCTTTTAAGTGAAAAAAATAAGTAAACCATTTTTGATGCTCGATGGTAAAAAGTGAGACAGTACATACAGTATGTATTGGGAGCCTGGACAAAAGTATGAGGACGAGGGGCTTTCCGATACAACTTTTTCAGTTCTGATACAATACCGATATTGGAGCCTTGAGTATTGGCAGATACCAATATTGATCCGTCCTGGTCTGATGACCTCCTGGTTTAGATGGCTCCTGTGATAGTGTTGACCCACCTGGGCCCTCTGTACTCAGCCATACATGTATTTGTTCATATGTGTATTTGTGTGCGTGCGTGCGTGCCCCAAAAACGGAAACCACTCAAGAAAACTATAAGCACAACAACATTTCTGTGACACTCCATAAATGCCTTTGCAGTATTTCCACTCTTGTATTAGATTGTACAAGTCTACCTAGTTCCGTGCGACTCACATGCTGCTAATCAAGGCCGCCGCCCTTCAGTTTAATTAACCCCCAAAAAAGCCAGTATTTCTCTCTTTTGTTTTATAATTGCCTGATCTAAGTGTTAGACAGAGCCTTTTATAGCAGTTTTGAACAATAATAAAAAAAAGAGCCAGCCGAGACGTTACTCCGTGTGCGCAGCAGATGCAGAGAGGCTCCAGACTAACTGGGAGCAGACCGAAAGGCCTCATCGAATCAAAGCGCCAGTCGTCAGAAGTCTGGTTTGGACTTGGCCAGAATCCATGCAGAAATGAGAGCAATGCTTTGACTCTTGCACTTCTAATGGCCACATTCTGTAGCTTGAATAGGTTATCACATGTTAGTAGGTCTGCTTACACACAAGGATGCAAACTATCTCCATGTCCTCTGGCCCTCCTTAGTATGACAGCTAATGTGTCCCACATGGAAAACGCAAGTGCAAAGGTCTTCTGTCACCTACTGCAGTGAATGTGGCAGTTTGGACTTTAATTGTACGTGTTGGCCTCTTTTATTTTGAGTTTAACTGCTGTATAGGGAGTGTGGAAACCATAAAGTGGAGCAATGCCTAATGCGTAGCTATTTTTTAGTAGAGATGTCCCGATCAACATTTTTTGGCCTCGGATCTCGATGCGATTTTTTTGCTTCAGATCTGATCAGATTTTGAGTCCTGATCCAATACTTTGACAATAGATTACAGAAGTGAAAATGTTTCATAGGAAATAACTAAAGTCAACCCAATTACACATTTTTACAAAGCTTATCTTATTACATTTAGATTTGCTAGTATTTTGTATAAATCAATGACATATTGGACGTATGGTATTTAATTCTGCATATAATTTTTGTAACAAAATATAGTGACTAGCAGTGTTGGGTTAGTTACTGAAAACCAGTAACTAGTTACAATTACTAGTTACTTTATTTCAAAAGTAACTCAGTTACTAACTCAGTTACTTACACCAAAAAGTAATGTGTTACTGTGAAAAGTAACTATTTAGTTACTTATTTTTTCCCCCTTTTTTAAGGCTCTCATTAATGCCCTTTTAGCCTTCATTTCAGTACTGTTATTGCACTGGAGAATAATACAATCTGTTGATCAACTTGACATGCATTTGCATCACTGAACTCAGAAAGCAATGTGGTCTACATACAACACACAAAGACAAAGATATGTTTCAAAGGGCCAATTAATTTCAGGCCAGAAAAAATTGACAAAACTATTTTAAATAGCTGCAACATAATGGCACTTTAACTTTAACTCTAAGTAGATAGGATCTTTGATCCAAGACACAACTTACATTTAACTAAAATGTTATTTTCTTTGTGCTCGACAAAAGAAAAGTATTGAGAAAGTCTCCATGTTAAAAAACTCGACTTCTGGCTTCGCCATGATGTCTTGTTAGTTGTTATGAGAGTAGCGTATGTGTGTGTGGCCCTTTAAGATATGACAGCATGAGAGGTGAGTGACGTCAGTGAGTGAGTGGGCGAGAGAGGTGAGGGAGCGGCGACAGTGAGTGTGTGTAGGTGCTCTAGCTTGCTGGATGGCTGCGTCCAATAAAGTCACAAAGTTGCAACAAACCGCCGGGCTCGTCATTCACCCTCAGCTGTAAAGACCCTCTTCCGGGTAAAGTGAAGGTTGTTAGACCCGAAGTACGGCTCCCTGCGGGGAGGCGTGCTTTTTGTGGGTGGGGGAAAGCACGCCTCTTCTTTTCCACCGGAGCGCTCCAATAAAACACACTCAGATCTTCAGTTTCTAGCCGATACTACATAAAAATAACGTAAAATAACGCAGTAACGCATCATGCAGTAACGGTAACTGAGTTACTGTATATAAAAAAATAACGCGTTATATTACTAGTTACCACCGAAACTAACGGCGTTACAGTAACAGTAGAGTTAGTCCCAACACTGGTGACTAGTAGGGATGTATATCGTTAAAATTGTATTCATCCTTCCATCCAATTTCTACCGCTTGTCCTGTTTGGTCGATACCAAAAAAAAAAAGTGAGTCAGTATGTATTGTATTGTACTGTGAGGCTAGACAAAAGTATGAGGATGAGGGGTGTTGTGATACAACGTTTCCACTTCAGATACGATACTGATATTGGAGCTTTGTGTATTGGCCGATACCGCTATTGATCCTATACAATATCGGCATAAAACAGACATTCTTTTATTATTTTGACAATATCAGTATTCCGTATCGGTATCGGTACTCTTGCCGGCACCATATGCAATTGGTGTAAATAAAGATGTGCAAGAAATCATTTTCATTACCATTTTTATTCGCACAAGAGGTTGTACGCCACCAACATCATGTAACATTTCTCAGCAGGGAAGTCTTTTATCAACGCCTGTTTTTTAAGTCTTAAACAAGTCAAATATGTGTGCAGTGGCAGGGTGCAATGCAGTTGATATGTCACCATCTTGTGAAGGCCACAAAGATCCATCATTGTATTTTTTATTAATTACAATTACATTCAGCTGGACATGATATTTATGTGCAGAACACAGACCTTTTACATCATATATCATATATAATATATATAATATAAACCAATACAATCAATCCACATGTTAGGTGGGTGTGCATTTAAGCAAGGTGTGCTTTGATGCCATGCAAACGCGGCGGGATGGAGTGACATCAGACGACGACTAGAGACTTGTCAGCGAATGCTGTTTTTTGAATTTTTAAGAGGATTAATGTTGACCAAATCCTACTTGAGTCTTTTTTTATGCATTGCAGTGGCGCTTGTATGAATGTCACAGCGTGTCATAATTACGACGGTCAGCTTGGTAAAAAAATACAGATAGCTGTATCATTTGTCCAGAATCTTAACGGTCCTCCTGGACCGACCCAGTTAGACACCGGTACCAAAAATACCGGTCCTCTGTGTATATCCATGTTGACTAGTGCACAAAAACTAATCAAAAGCAAAAATGACTATTAGCTCCCATTTAAATCATTTGGGTTTTGCCCTCATAGCCTTCCTGTATCCAGATACATACTTACTGAGTTTGTAAACAGTAACAAAACAAACAAAAAAGAATATTGTAATAATAAGAACAAGAAAAATTTTAATATCAATCTAAAAACTTTAGTGTCGTTTATAAACTTATACTACCCCCAGTATCAGTAGATCGACATCCGGATCAATCAACTTTACTTTACATTAAAGCTTTAGCGGTTAACTTCATGTGTCTTCACGCTCTGTGTGTGTGTGTGTGCGTAGCATTATCACTAGTCCTCCAGTGATAATGTTACTTGGAAGAAACATAGTTTATTTTCTGGATTAGTATCTTACACTCACCCTTACACTCTATCTCACACTGTGGATAGACAATGCGTCCATTGCAGCTTGTGCTCAAAATCAAGCCGTTGTTCTACCAAGACACGCACCCTTCTGAAATTCATGGCACTCGGCATGTGTAACAAGAAATCCAGAAATGTAATTGTGTTTCCCTGAGCGTGCATCGCTTTTGAAGGAATCTTTTACGTGAGTACAATCTTTAGCCATGTAAATAAACACTGGAACACAGCTGCGCTAAGATCGGTCAGACTAGGAAGCTCATCAGCTAATCACTGATCAGTTAAAAAAGGCAGATACCTGACGCGATCCAGGACGTCTCTAGTATTAAATATTTGTATTAATTGTTTTTAAAGGATTTTTCTACCTTTATTGCTAAAAACTACAAATGCCATGTTCATGCATTTGACATTGTTTATATTTATCTATATTTTTATCTATATTTTATATTTTGAGAACATTTTATCATATTGTTTGCTTAAAGGCCTACTGAAATGAAATGTTTTTATTTAAACGGGGATAGCAGATCCATTCTATGTGTCATACTTGATCATTTCGCGATATTGCCATATTTTTGCTGAAAGGATTTAGTAGAGAACAACGACGATAAAGTTCGCAACTTTTGGTCGCTGATTAAAAAAAGCCTTGCCCCTACCGGAAGTAGCGTGACGTCACAAGCTGGAGTGCTGCTCACATTTCCCTATTGTTTACACCAGCAGCGAGAGAGATTCGGACCGAGAAAGCGACGATTACCCCATTAATTTGAGCGAAGATGAAAGATTCGTGGATGAGGAAAGTGAGAGTGAAGGACTATAGTGCAGTGCAGGACGTATCTTTTTTCGCTCTGACCGTAACTTAGGTACAAGGGTTCATTGGATTCCACACTTTGTCCTTTTTCTATTGTGGATCACGGATTTGTATTTTAAACCACCTCGGATACTATATCCTCTTGAAAATGAGAGTCGAGAACGCGAAATAGACATTCACAGTGACTTTTATCTCCACGACAATACATCGGCGAAACACTTTAGCTACAGAGCTAACGTGATAGCATCGGGCTCAAATGTAGATATAAACAAAATAAATAAACCCGACTGGAAGGATGGACAGAAAATCAACAATACTATTAAACCCTGGACATGTAAATACATGGTTAATGCTTTCCAGCTTGGTGAAGATTAACAATGCTATTGCTAACGACGCCATTGAAGCTAACTTAGCAACGGGACCTCACAGAGCTATGATAAAAACATTAGCGCTCCACCTACGCCAGCCAGCCCTCGTCTGCTCATCAACACCCGTGCTCACCTGCGTTCCAGCGATCGACGGAAGGACGGAGGACTTCACCCGATCATCCGTGCGGTCGGCGGCTAGCGTCGGCTAGCGCGTCTGCTATCCAAGTCAAAGTCCTCCTGGTTGTGTTGCAACAGCCCACCTACAACTTTCTTCTTTGCAGTCGTCATTGTTCATTAAACAAATTGCAAAAGATTCACCAACACAGATGTCCAGAATACTGTGGAATTTTGAGATGAAAACAGAGCTTTTTTGTATTGGATTCAAAGGTGTACCAATACTTCCGTTTAACTAGTGACGTCACTCGCATACGTCATCATACAAAGACGTTTTCAACCGGAAGTTTAGCGGGAAATTTAAAATTGCACTTTATAAGTTAACCCGGCCGTATTGGCATGTGTTGCAATGTTAAGATTTCATCATTGATATATAAACTATCAGACTGCGTGGTCGGTAGTAGTGGCTTTCAGTAGGCCTTTAAAGAGTAGTGTAATATTAAAAACAAATATTTTGTAATAAGAACAAGAAACATTTAAATATGAATCTAATAATTTTGAGGATGAAGACCACAGTAAAAAATAATTTTAATTTTAATAGTTTTTTCTATTTTTATTTACCGGTATTTTTTTATTGTGTTTTATTTTTTTCCCACTTTATATTTATTTTAAATGTTTATTTTTTTTACTCAGTTGGAATAGTATTGTTTTGTATTTGTAGTTGAGTATTTGTACTCAACAAAATAAAGTTGTTGATTTTTTTTCAATTAGAAGCACATAGCTTGTTTTATTTATTTACTTTTCAAATTATTTTTTGTTATCTGTTCCCAATTTTTAAAAAAAATGCTTCAGTTTTCTTAAATGTCTTTTTTGATTGCCTTGCTTTTGAATGACGCTATGTTCAAAAGGTGTCCTCAATTATATGAGCACATTCAATCATGTGTTTGGAAGTGGAGTGTGCACATTTCCTCGATTTAGGCTGTGAAAGCTCGGCCGTGTTGGAAAGTAAATACTGTTAATGGTCATTATTATTAGTCTGGCAAGCACCTTTCCTCTGCAAGTTTCTTTAAGGTGATAAATACCCTATAGAGAAATATTTTCCGTAACTTAACGCCAGACAAATGTATGCTTTTTATCCTTTTGGTGTTAAGTGATGTATTTTAATCAACATTGTTGCATGAGTGATGTAAATAAAGCTTGCCAGGGGAAACTGTTCATTTGTAAGGCTAAAGGTGGAAAAGGAGAGTGAGGCAATGCCTTGTGAATGATAGAAGGCAGACGTTGTTGTCACGCTTTATGTTCAGTTTCCAGGGCAATTTGGCGATACACCGCGTGGCCTTTTTTAAATGTATTTTAAAGTTTGGCACTCGTTTACAATCCACAGAACCACAGCTCGACATGCATGCTGACTCTCAAGATGCCGTCATCAATTTGTAGGAGCTGTGTTTAAAACATACACAACGCCATCCATACTACTTACTGTGCGTGACGCAATGATTGACACATTGGCTTTAATTAAAAGAGTCGCTTTTGTATTGAAGCTGAATTTACTCCTATTACAAGATGACAATCTAGCTAGAGGAACATCAATACAGTAGGAATATTGACAAGAGGGAGAATCCCTTCATGTCGCCCCCTCCATCATTCTTGTTGCACGCAATGCCACACACGGAGAAGTCAAGAAATATCCCAAGTTAACTCAAAAGAACGGACAGAAACCGCATTAAATGCATTCTGAAGTACTTCATGTCTAATGCAGCAATAACAACAATGGAGTGCACTACTTGGCTCCAACCAGCAGAGGAGCTGTTGGTTCAGTCTCGACGAGATTACTGACTGAAGAAGCCCAACATGACTTCTGTTTATGCTACGGCTCACACCTGGATGTAATCAGGCATGCAGAACATGTACAGATTGATTAAGCCATCCCCTTAAAGGGGAACTGCACTTTAAAAAAATGTTGTCTGTCATTCATAATCCTCATGTAAGACAAAACACATGCTTTTTTTTAATGCATTCTAACTAACTAACGCTAGCAAATGTCAGATAACAATGGAGCCAATGGGAGTTGCTCTATTCTGCATATAAAGCGCTCTAAAGATATCCAAAAGCCTCCATCATTTTTTAATATACATGCTGTAAGTATATATGTTATGTAATAACAGGCACATTCGTAATAAAGAACATGTAATATTTACATATTTTGCTCATTTTAAGCATACTGCGGCGCAATAATTTCACAGATCCATCACAAAGTTGGCTTTTCCTTTCAACAACAACACTACTACTCCTGGCAGACTTCATGAGAGACAACAAAGACTACTTTGTGACAAATGGTGGTCCAAAACCTTATCATTTTGAGATCCAAATACCACGCGCTAAACAGCCTGTGCAATCTATAAAATAGCTTGTACTATTAAGGGGCGTGTTGCGTGTGATCTACTGGCATTGTGTGTACAATTAAAAAGTGGCGCAGACCACCTTATTTAAATGAAGTTTTTGCTTGTACAATCACCACGGAGACACTCATTTACTGGACTTCCATGTTATCATGAATATGCTGTGTTTTCAAACATGCTGCAGACATGTACTACTTTTTATGGGAATGTTATAAGCAGTCGTACGGTGAATCTACATTGACACCACTTTTTTTAATTTGTTTTTTTATCTTTACCTTTTTTTTTTTACTGCTGAAGGTGCACGAGAGAGATGCTGCACTACTGTGCACAAGACATAAAAAATGCGTACTTTTTTTCATATAAGTTAATAATATATAGACTTAGTGTATGTGAATAATCGATTGTCATTAAAAAAAAACGCTAAAGGACACATATGCATCAGTGGAATTTGTTTTAATCAGCCCCCTAAGTCATCAAACTGCTATTATAAAAGAATATTGCTGAATAGACGATATGTGTAAATTACATTTTTGACAGTTCAAATATGTTGAGACACACATGTAGGACGGTGTCCATTGTCTGTCATTGCAGCGCAAGCACCAATCCCTGTGTGGAACTGTCAGTTTGCACATCCTTTTCACACATGCTAAATCAAACGCTGTCAAAGCGTTGATGAGCGATGATGAATCACATTGTGTGTGCTGTATAATATATTTGCATTATCTCCTCCCAGTATTGTGGATGCTTTGATGATCAGCATATATTCTGCATATTCTGCATAGGGACGGCGTGGCGAAGTTGGTAGAGTGGCTGTGCCAGCAATCGGAGTGTTGCTGGTTACTTGGGTTCAATTCCCACCTTCTACCTTCCTAGTCATGTCCGTTGTGTCCTTGGGCAAGACACTTCACCCTTTGCCTCTGCTGGCTGCTGGTTAGCGCCTTGCATGGCAGCTCCCGCCATCAGTGTGTGAATGTGTGTGTGAATGGGTAAATGTGGAAATACTGTCAAAGCGCTTTGAGTACCTTGAAGGTAGAAAAGCGCTACACAAGTACAACCCATTTATCATTTATCATATTAATGAAGACAGAGACGCAAAATGGATTGCATGCCTCACTTAAGGGACGCAATCCACTTTGCACATGTAGATCAGTTTTACGTATGCTATCAAGTTTGCACGTGTTTTAGTGCACACAAACCTTTAGTAAATCAGGCCCAAAGCATCATGTAGCAGTATTTCTAAGTGCTGAACAAGAAATACAAACTATGAACATAATAAAACAAGCACTTACTGTACAACGTCTGCTCTCACTGAGATGCAGACTGATGGGATATCTTTCCGTTTAGATGAGGAATTAATCATAATCTTCATGCAGGTTTAAAAAGAAAAGTGCCGCAAATAAGATTCTTTTTGTGTCTTTCTCACGATGTTGGGGTATAAGTTGACCAACTTCTTGGTTTATGGCCACATCCTCAACTATCCAGGTCGGAGGCATGATTTATAATCTATAATTAACTTTCACCAGCTCAGAGGTGATGCAGCAGCTCACAGGCTCAATATGTCAATAAAGCAGTATGAGGTAGTTAGCGCTCTGTGATCACGGCGCCGCTGAAAATAATCTGTCTGTGTTACCGCTTTTAATAACAGTTTTGCAAATACTTAGTTAATATTCAGATTATGACATTTAAATGGGGTATTGTTGGTGGTTTTTGGATGTTTTTAGAGGGTTTTGTAGGCACAATACAGTACACTCCCATTACCTCCATCGTTAGCTATCATTTGCTAGCGTTTATTTACGACTTAAAACGCATTTAAAAAACATGTGTTCTTGTCTAACATAGAGATTGTAAATGATAGGCAAGTAAAACAAGCATCGATCATTAACTGTAAATCAGTGACATTTTGACCTCGCTGCTGTAATTGTGTAACTGACAGCCTCCAAAGATAAATAAACTAAAGCTATTACATTTATCAAAACCCTCATTTTTCCTATTGGCATGACTCCTTGAAATAAATACTCTGCTAGAGTTGATCCCAGGTTGGATGACTGCATGGTACTGCATGTATCTCATCAGAAGCTCAGGTTTAAACGTTGGCATCAGCGCTCTGCCAATTCTGTCTCTTATTAAAGGCTTTGAATGATGTAAGAACTGGGTTCCAGAAGCAGCCGCATGTATCTCATCACAACTTTTATTTCCTACCTGGGCTTGAAGCTCTCACGCGCACTTTCATCTATTGGCTCTAACTGACCCAAAGAATTTTAGGATTAGCGCTGGCTCACATACTCCAGCTTTTCCTGACAATTTTTTGGCAAAGCTAAATGAACTGTGCTGACCCGCATATAAGACGACCTGTTTTTGTGAGACTTCTGTCTTGGGAAACTATACTAACCCATTATATAATTATACCAATGCTTCCCACAGGACATTCATCTATTCGGGGTGGTGGGTTGATGTAATTATGGAATTGCATAATTCTGGCCATGATGCATTTGCGAAAAGTTTTTGTCTTTTGTTGCTTCTTTTTGTCTGGTTTTTTGTGTCACGACTCACAAATAATGATGTCTTAATCAAATAACATTTTTGGCTTCTGTTATAATCCAATACTTTGAGTGAAAGGTTTAACACATGATATTAAAGCTTAGCTTATTAAATTAAATTTTCTAGCATTTTTGCAAATCAGATAATTTATTACATGTGTGGTATTGAATGCTACATTTTTTTTTTTTTACAAAATAAAGTGGCGATTGCAGACTAGGTTCATTATAATATGTTTATGATTGATGTGCGAATAGGTAGAGCCAAATGTATTTGTGGCTAGCTGCCTGTTAACATTACGTTGGAGTTAATAGTAAATGTAGTACATGTGAAATATATCTAGTGACAATTAGAGAATCAATGAAATCAAAATAAGCACATAACATTTTATTGTACAATACAATTAAATGGTTATGACCTCTCAGCCATGTATTAATCTATCTCCAGCTGTAAAGTCCCTGAGGTCAAACAATTTGAAATGCAACCAACTGTTTCATAGAAAGTCATCTAAAGTTGAACAAAAACAATGCTAAACAATGTGAAAGCTCAGGTTAGCAAGCATTTATAATTTTTTTTTGCTTTTTCTTACTAGCTTTTTTGCACATTTTCTTCCAAAATAATAGGTGAATATAAGTGGAAACGTGTTGTAAAAGCGTTGCCAAATTCTATCAAAAAAGTTAACATTGTGTTTATTACTTTATTGCATATTTTGCTGTTAACTATTGATGGTTAACTTCTTGATACATGAGTAGGAATGAGATTGTGCGTTACAACTTTGTCATTCACCACTAAAGTAAAGTGTTATATTGGTTTTACGTTATAATATTAACAGTTATTAACTTATTTTACCAATTAGAATGAAGAAGTTGATCAAGGTTTTATAATGGTTATAGTTTGACCCTGAAACAGACTATTTGTGCGGTGGAGATCGACTTTATAGGTTCCACCAGTGGGCATGTGTTTTTTATAATACAGGCTTCAATAGTGTGCAGCGTGTGAGGGTGTTGTCTTTGCATGATAACAGCGTCAGATGTGGAGAGACAGCAGTCAGAGTCACATTTACTGCCGTCAGGCTTGTCTCCTAACACCCCGAGCCGCTTTGGGACGAGTCGGTGAAAAGAAAGCAAAAAAAAAAAGAGTGGAAAGAACTGCTGACAGTCGAGCATCCCGCATTCACCAAACAATCTGCCCTGCGTGCTCCACACTTTCATCTCCGCTCGCTGCGGTTTCTTGTGTTTTTCTAAAGCCCATAAAATAATAATAGCCTCCTTTTTTTTCTCGCCCTCAGCAGATACGGCTCAGATATTTCCAGTAATGGCTGAAAATTATATAAAAGGGGGTTAATTGAAGGGTTTCTCTCGCTTTCTTTTTAAAAATATCACTTTCTCTCTTTTCTGCTCCCCTCGCCTGCTAGCGTCAGCCTGTCTGGGAGGCTGATCTCAAGGCTGTGAGGGGTGGGAGCTCCATGGGCCTGCTGCTGGGAGACCCCCTCTTTTCCAAAGAGCTGGAGAACATGGGCAAGCAGCTGGCTGGTAGGCACCACTGTGTGTGGGTGTTTGTGTTTGTGTGTGTGTGTGTGTGTGTGTGTGTGTGTGTGTGTGTGCTTCTTACACTGTGGTTTGTATTCAACTCCTTCATTTTTTTTACCTCCAGTTTGAACTGTGTTTGCATCCAAGGTGATTAATGAAGCCAAAATCAAAGGTCAATCTGGTTGCATGTCGATGTTCTACCAGCAGGAACACTCTTAGTTTTTTGCTTCTGAACAATATCCAACACATAGTTGAGGTCAAAGGGCCTTTTGGTTGGAACAGTCCTTGTCAGTGATCACATTTTCAGGAATAACTGACTGTCATGACAAGATTTTTGAATATTATCCTATTCATAGTGATTGAAGTAGGTTAAAGGTCACAGGTTAATACTAATCTCGTTTTTGGCTGCCACGATTAGATAAAGGTGATCGTCGTCTGCATATGAAATCAAGCACTTTCACAGCTCTTGGCGGCATGAAAGCAATAGCGATTCCCCCGCATGTCAGAAGATATTGTGTATGGGTACAAAGCTCCATGACCACGTTGGCTGGCATTAACAAAGGCTGCTGCAGCATGTCGCTGTGTTTCTCTGCCCCGACTTCCGTAAACACCAAAAGACGGCAACAGTTGTGGACGTCTATACGACACGCTTTTCTCTGCTTGTCCGTGCACTAGCAGGACTATCGGGTTATGAGACTGGAGACACTTTTCCGTCGAGTACCAACACAAACGTGTTCCCCATTGCAGGCCCGGCCCTAACCAATCTGGCGCCCTAGGCAAGATTTTAGGTGGCGCCCTCCCACATCGGCAGTGAAGTGTATATACTCACAAGAAACCGAATAGCATTGTCTTTGACCTTTTTTTTTACTTAAAGAAAGCAAATTAACAATCAGAATTGTTAACAAGATAAAAAAAACTATGGATAAATAAATGAATACAAAAAATAAAAAATTTATATATGTGAAATACAATATTTTTTACATACATAAACACAAAATAAAACGTGTCAACAAGTTGCATAAAATAAATAATGTTGTAACAAATAATATTTCTATTAAATAGGCTTTACTTTGCATTTTAATTAACGTGGGATTATTTTATGTATTTAGAAATAATAGTACCAACTTTTTTATTTTTTTCCTCCAACATTTGTGGCACTGGCGTGGCGCCCCCTGATGGACGGCGCCCTTAGCATTTGCCTATACGGCCTATGCCAGGGGTCGGCAACCTTTACCACTCAAAGAGCCATTTTGGCAAGTTTCACAAATTAAAGAAAGTAATGGGAGCCACAAAATTTTTTTTAAAAGAAAAACACCGCATACAAAGCTTAAATGCTTTGTGCTATGTTAACCAGGGGCCTCCGACACACGCACCGGCACGCACTTTAATGTGGAAATTTGATGTTAGTGCAGCCCACGAGTTTTGAATGAATGGCACTTGATAGTATCATACTTGCCAACCTTCTCATTTTTCCCGGGAGACTCCCGAATATCAGAGCGTGATGACACTGCATTTGGCGCCCTCTACAGTCTGCCCTAACAGTGTACCTGCTCGGCCACACGTAGAATGCAATTTTAGCTTGCTCACGTAAGTGACAGCAAGGCGTACTAACTCAGCAGCCACACATCTTACACTGACGGTACCAATACCCAGAATCCCATGCAGCCCTAACTCTTCCGCTCAACCAACGCACGGAGAGGGGGGGGGTTGATGTGTGGGGGAATTTGGTGGTAGCGGGGTGTATAATGTAGACCGGAAGAGTTAGGGCTGCATGGGATTCTGGGTAATGGTTGTGTTGTGTTTATGTTGTGTTACGGTGGGATGTTCTCCAGAAATGTGTTTTTCATTCTTTTTTGGTGTGGGTTCACAGTGTGGCGCATATTTGTAACGTAACAATGTTAAAGTTGTTTGATACGGCTACCGTCAGTGTAAGCTGTGTGGCTGATGAGTAAGTATGCTTTGCTGTCTCCTGTGTGTGCAAGTAATAACAACATGCAACATGTGGCTAGACTGGTACGCTGTATGTAAATGCTATAGAGGACAATTGCTGCAGTGCAGTTAGGGCATGCCCTTTATTTAGTAATTAAGGGGTAAATAGGATTATTTTTTCCTGGGAGTAGTCTATGAGGGACACTGAGATCCATAAGTCTCCTGGGAAAATCGGGGGGGTCGGCATGTATGTAGCTGAGCCGCATTAGAGTGGTCAAGGAGCCGCATGCGGCTCCGGAGCCGCGGGTTGCCGACCCCTGGTCTATGCCATGGGCCGGCCCTGCCCCATTGGAATTCATGTATGGAGTTATAGTTGTGCCATAATTGTGAGGTAGCAAAAGCAGATTTTGAGCACTGAAAATGTATGAGGAACAACAACTCCTTGTTCCAGCACGACCACACAGGTAAGTTGTTTGATTAATTTAGTTATTTGAGCCTGAACATTGTGGATAACGTTTTCTAAACATTGTGGTACAGAGTTATTTTTGTACATTTGTCCGCAATGTAATAAGTGATCTAATTGAGCACCAAACAGCCAATCATAGCGTAGATTTGTCCATTTCTCTTATCATAACGCTGTGCCAAAACTTGCGCATGTGCAGAGGGGAAAAAACTGAATGTGTAGAGTTGAGAGGAAGACGGGATGTAAGAGAGCACAGTGGTCTGCCTGCACAGAAAGCAGTAATTATTGCATGTTGATATGGATAATAGCAAACATGCAGACACATTCATTGAGCACAAAATACATTTATATTCGCTAAGACTATTTTATTTTGATTTAAAACATTTCTTTAAATAGCATGAATGTGCTTGCAAAATAAATGTTTTTGTGCTCAAAATCTGCTTTTGGCAACCTTACAATTAAAGTTAAAGTATCAATGATTGTCACACACACACTGGTGTGGTGAAATGTGTCCTCTGCATATGACCCATCCCCTTGTTCACCCCCTGGGAGGTGAGGGGAGCAGTGAGCAGCAGCGATGGCCGCGCCCGGGAATCATTTTTGGTGATTTAATCCCCAATTCCAACCCTTGATGCTGAGTGCCAAGCAGGGAGGTAATGGGTCCCATTTTTATAGTCTATGGTATGACTCAAATGGCACAAATATAACTCCATATTCATACTCCCCCATATATCCGCACATGGGTATGTTTCCAGGCAATGCGGGGATGTAATTGCGCATGAAAGGACTCTTTCTCGAGAGTACAATTGTTACACAACATAATGTAATTTTTTTGTATTTTGTCGTTTTCATATAAATTCACACTACAAACAATGACTGACTGATGACGCACGGGGCATATGCGGGAACATGTCTGTTTTTTAATGGCCCTGAAAAAACCCAATTAAATTGATAAATACAGCTAAAGGCATTATGCATAGAGAAAAAGCTGAAATGTTAATACTAATTATGAACAAAAACACAAAGATTTGTCTTTGAATATACAGTCGCAGCTTGCAACTACGGTTTAAAGTGTAACTTAGATATGTAAAGCTCTTTGAGTCACTACAGAAAAGCGCCAAATGAATATATTTCATTTAAATTTACAATATGTTATGTTAATGGTAAAATGGTCTTCATATTGCTGCATAACAATGTTTTAACCTCTTCTATTGATTATTAAAATGTAATAATGAGCCTGCTGCTGTAATTGAGGACTCACCAGAACATGTTATAAAAGAATTTACACAATATTTCAGCCAGCAGGGAAAATAGCACCCCACCCCACCTGCCCCTATATTCCTAAACTGATGTACTAGCATTTATTTAGGTGCAAATATCACAGAATAACATTACAAAGCATGACCGTAATGTAAGACATTTTTATATTGTTAATGTCAGGGTTTCCCCTAAATTACCAAAATACCTGTGGCGATGGGGGCGTGGTATCTGGGCGTGGTCAATATGACATCTTTGCATGATATGCTATGATGCATATATTCTTTTAAAAATGTGAATATGCATTTAAAACAAATCTGTTGTATTAAGTATAGTATTAACATATATATGTTTCATAAATATTGTTTTGTTCTATTTTTAAATTGTATGTATTTTGAGAATTTCTTTTTTTTTGTTGAGATTTCTCCAATGCTTTTAGTCACTTTTTCTTTAATAAAAATGACTAGCATTAAATCTAGCATCTATTGGCGACTGTCCTTGTGTTTAGAGACGCAGTTTAGACTCAGTTGTGCCATGTCTGTGACGAAAAGTGAGCTGAGAGCCTGACATCACACTTGCTTCGTGTTGCTGCGTCTTTCTCTCATTAAGAGCCTCCAGTGTCGTCTTAAATTGTGAAGATCGCTGTACGTGGGTATATCGCGGATATATTAAACTAGTCCACAATTCGCACACGCTGCCTCTGCTCCAGACAACCCCGTATGTATGTCTGGTGTTATTGTGTATGTTTGTGTGTTATGGTGGTCATTTTTCCCATGGTCTGTGAACACACCGTGTTGACTGAGAATGAACAAGTGTTGTGTTTCCGGAAGTGAAGCACAGAGGCAGACGTGTGTGCACGGAGGAAATAATTGTTGGAATTGGGTCCATTGTTAGCATAAAATTGGCCATAAAAGCTAAAAAGAGCGTCAGACTTTGTTTTCTCCTGGACGCTACAATACATTATATTACTTTATTTTGTTAGCTGGGCGGCTAATATGAAGCTGTACATTAAGGAGAAACCCTAAACATTGTCAAATCGGATATATAGCGTAGCGCTTTTATTTTGAAGCCGTAAACGTGTGTGATTGGTTTGAGAAAGTGTCTTGACAGGTTTTAATGTCGGATCGACTGTTTACAATGAAAAAGTCTTCTTTTGACTTCCTGCCGACCGTCTTTCATCTCTGTTGAGCTTTTATGTTGTCTTAGTTTCTACTAAAGCAGTCACAGTAACAATCTTAATGTTATGTTATCACTGCACTGTAATCTGAACACAGAAGTGAAGCACCACCCACTGCTGATCGACGTGCACAGCAGTCGTTTGCTGCAGTGATGATGCCTCATCTCATGGCAAAAAATAGTATTTTCTTCTCGGCAGAACAACTTGCCATGGCTTTGAACCTGATATTTTCATAAGGTAGCCTTCCTTTGTCCATTTCTGCTCGCTTGCGGCTCATCAGTATCAAGTCAACTGCAGCCAATTTCCCCTCACTACGGCACGGCACATGGGTCAAAGCGTGTGTGTTAATCGGCCGTTTAAAAAAAATGGTGCCGTTATAGAAATGTATAGTTTACACGTTATTATCGCGTTAACAGTAGCAAACCTTTCCTAATTGCCAGCCCTCAAAATGTGAGGTATTGTCCACATCACGGCAGATCTCCTCTAAATTTGAGTAAGGTCCCAATTCAAGAAGCATGAGGTCAAAGGTTATTTGTGTTGCTCCATCAATTAGTTTTGCAATGACTGATGTCAAATCGCTGCACGTTCAGCCAATTTTCAGCTCATTGTCAATGTTCTGTGAGCACAAGACCTTTTATTGCTATTGAATTAATTTTTGTGGGAAGGGTATCCTGTGATAGCATGTTTCAAAAGCCATTCGGGTACACCATGACTCTTCCTCGTAAAATATGTTCAGCAAAGAGAGAACAGTCGTTAGCAGTGCAGCACACATTTATCACATGAAAGTCTGCATAGGAATCTAGTGGGAATGTCGCCAAGTGTCCCTCTCACACATCCCCCATATTGTTACAAAGAGCTTTTTTGCTCTCTCATATTTCAAGCACTTTGGTGCAATGGATGACAACAGTGACAAAGTGGACTGTTACTTCTCTCCCCAAAGTACTTCTTTTGAACAATAGTTGTGTGGTAATACAACATATTTGGCCATACATACAACTTCCTCACATGGAACTGATTTCTGGGTCTTTGACTCTTGGATCCCATCAGGCATTTCAACGAGCTAATTGGGCTCTTTCAAGTCTTTATTAGCTGCTAATACTTTCCATGTTTGGAGCTGTTTTATCTTGTATTGTTGCCACAGTTCAAGTGTCAAAGTCGCCCTTTGTCTGCGTGCGTTTTGCCGTAAATTAAATTATCTTCAGGACACCTGCCGTCGTCAAACTTGCACAGTATTGTAGTAGAAGCTCTATGGATTCACATTGTGGCTGGCTGTGTTACCCCAAGATGCAGAGAAGGCAGGAGACGTGCAAGTAAACAGTCCTTTTATTGGGAACAACCCTGAGGTCACCAGCAGGATAGCAGCGGTGAACCATGAGTAAAAAACAAGGCAAAAAGGAGATAAAAGAACACAAAAGTGCAACATACAGCAAACACAATACTGACGATGCTGGGCATAAGAAGCCTCCTGATTGACAACCAGGGACAAATGTTTCTCCTGATGGTCAATAAGGAGCAGGTGAAGGACGCAGCGCTCAGGCTGGAGGTAAAATGGAGACAAACAGGAAGTGGAACAAAAATAGGTGCTCTGGACAGCAAAGAAAGTAAACTAAGGAAAACGACCAACATAAATCCAAAACAGTCATGAAGGATCATGACAGCATGAGGTCTTGGCTATCTTTTTATTTTCCCATATTTGATTCAATTTAACAATTAACCATACTGCATGAAAATACAATGCAGTTTTGAAAGTATTATTCTTAAAAAAACATATTTCTGTTGAAACCGTTTATAGGATGATCCATCCATCCATCCATCCATTTTCTACCGCTTGTCCCTTTTGGGGTCGCGGGGGGTGCTGGAGCCTATCTCAGCTGCATTCGGGCAGATCATTGGAATAAAATAAATATGAAATAAAAACATTGAATAATAAGAAAAAAAAAGTGTTGTGACTTTTTCCAAATTAGTTGTGTTTTAAACAACCAGCATACATAGAGCATAATTCTCCATTAGATTTAATGATATATTTATTATTCTTTGCTAATTCGTTGAACACAATCACATAATTGTACTGTCCAAAAGTAGTTTAAGTTACCAAATATGGTTACTAGATATGAGCTAGCATTTGTTTAACATTATGAATATTTATATATAAATATGTATTAGATTTTGCAATCAATTTCATCCTATTCAAAAGCTTTGAATGGTCCTTTTGCAACATATATCTAAAATATATATACGTATATATATACTGGTATTATTAGACCAAATATGTTTATCAAATCAGAGCTAAATATAGAAAACATGCTCCTGGCCACTCACTTAAAGTAAGAGAGGGGGAGGAATTTGTTACAGTAAAATTACTGTAGCTAATTATCAATTTATGGATACATGTAATGTTTATCAAATACCCGTAAGTATAAACCTGCAGGAAACACATCCCTAATGAACACATCCTGTTCATTAGTCGGCAGGTGCACGCGTCTCTGCAATTTAGTTTGTGAGTTTTAGCAAGCTACTCTGAGAAAAACTGAGTAAAAGTAAAGAAACCGAACGGAAACTAAGAAGAAAACCAAGTGAATCAAGAAAATGAGTGCGAAACACAAGAAACTCGAGGAAGACGTGGAGGAGATCAGAAAATCTCTTAACTCCCTGTCGGAGGATGTAAAGACCGTGGCCAAACAGCAAGACACACTCATGGAGTTGTTGACCGAAATCAAAATGCTGAAAAACATCATCAAGGAGAATGACAAGAAAATTGTCGACCTGCTGCGGAAGCTGAAGGGAACTGGGCTTTACATCAATGAACATCTTACAAAGAAGAACGCTGACATTGCAAGACAAGCACGCATTGTCAGAAAAGAAAACAAGATACAAGCAACATGGACACGGAACTGCAAAATCATGATTCGGCTGAATGGAACAGGTAAAATGGTAAAGTTGTCACGATTCGAGAGCTCCGCGACTGGGATCAATATAGATGAGAACTGTTAGGCTTATGACTGACATGGCTCATCCTTGGCTGCAGACGGGGAAGGCTACGAGGCGAGAAGGTGAGACAACTGAGAATCAATCGTTTTCAAGAGCTGAATACACGGACTATAAATTATATGACTTTGAATATGATGTTGACCCAGAAAACCATCTGTTCAACTCAATCAATGCTACTTGTGACTACTATACGGAGGAACAATTTAATGATAATGTTAGTTTAGATAATACATTTTCTTTAATACATTTCAACTGTAGAAGCTTATATGCAAATTTCTCAAAGATTGACGAATATTTGAAGACGCTAAATGGCAAATTCAAAATAATAGCACTTTCTGAGACATGGATCGATAAAGACAGAGGTTTCGATTTCTCCATTGACGGGTATGAGTTGTATCACAGTAGTAGAAGAAACAAGAAGGGAGGGGGTGTGGTCCTGTTTGTTGACTGTGACTTGAAATGCAGACCAGTTGAATGTATGACAGTGGTAATCGATGATTTATTTGAATGTGTAACTGTGGAGATAGACATACAAAAGAAGATAAATGTTGTTGTTATGTGTTTATATAGGACACCTGGGTCTAAGGTGAGAAGCATTTAAAGATAGTCTGGAATAATTATTGTGTAAGGTAAAGGAAAATAAAAAATTCGTCATGTGTGGCGACTATAACATAGACCTGCTAAGCTCACCCAGAAATAAATCAACAAGAGACTTCTTGGATGTGGTATATAGTAGAGGGCTTTATCCATTGACCACCAAACCCAGTAGAATAACGACAAATTGTGCAACGTTAATCGATCACATCTTCATAAATGTCATAGAAAATAATATAAAAAAGTGGACTAGTAATTAATGACATAAGTGACCACTTACCCGTGTTTCTTACTTATGACTGTCAAATGTATAGAAAGAGGGAGTAGAAAACCCATAGTTATGTAAGGAAAAGGACTGGAGGCAATAAATAAGTTTAGGAAGGACTTATTTGAAGCAGACTAGAATGAGGTTTATGTGGGAGAGGCAAATACTGCATATGAGGCTTTTCTTAATATATATTTATCATTGTATGAAAAGCATTGTCCGAATGTATGGAAACAAAGAGACAGCTACAATAAAAAGCCTTGGATTATAAAGGGACTACAGAATGCTTGTAAAAAGAAAAACAAACTTTATAGAGACTTCATAAAAGTAAGAAAAAAGGATACTGAAACGAAATATAAGGTTTACAAAAACAAATTGATAACAATAATGAGACAAGCTAAGAAAGAATATTATAATAATTTACTAGAAAAAAATTAAAACAACATCAGAGGAACTTGGAATATTCTGAACAAGGTAATAGGAAAAACATCGGGGCGTACAAACCCACCAAGCCATTTTATCAATGAGGAAAACAAGATGATAAAAAATATGAATGAAGTGGCGAATGGATTAAGTTATTTTTTTGTGAATGTTGGACCCAAATTGGCAGAGAGTATTGAAGAACATAAAGATATACAGAGTGGATGGAGAGTGGGAAGCAAAGTGCTACAGTTCATGCTTCTAGGAGATGTTAGTGAAAATGAAATTGTATCGATGGTAACAAAACTGAAAAATAAGACATCAACAGATGGTATAGACATGATACTTGTGAAAAAGACTATTGACTGTATCCTCTAACCTCTTTGTTACGTTTTTAATCTTTCTTTTCAAACAGGGACCTTTCCAAATAGAATGAAGGTAGCAAAGGTAATTCCACTATTTAAAACGGGAAATAAACATAGATTCACTAATTACAGACCAGTGTCACTGCTGTCAATTCTAAAATAATTGAAAAAATATTTGTAGAAAAATTAAGACAGTTTTATTGAAAATAACATGTTGTTGAGTGAGAGTCAGTATGGATTCCGGACCAATAGATCCACTGCTTCAGCTGTAATGAATATAATGGAGCATATAGCAACAGCAACTGATAATAAGAAATACACTATAGGGGTGTTTATCGATCTTAAAAAAAGCATTCGACACTATAGATCATTCTATATTATTGTCGAAGTTGCATTCATTTGGTGTGAGAGGAGTAGTTTTAGACTGGCTAAGAAGTTATTTGGATAATAGACAAGAGTTTGTGGATTTTGTGGGTAATACATCTGAACAAATGAGGATTGAATGTGGAAGTCCACAAGGTTCGGTTTTGGGACCAAAATTGTTTATTTTATATATTAATGATATATGTGAGGTATCAAAGTTATTGAAATTTGTATTATTTGCGGACGACACCAACTTTTATAGTTCGGGACATGACTTAAAAGCGATATCAAACATTATTGAACAGGAAATGATTAAACTTAAGAGATGGTTTGATGTCAATAAATTATAATTAAATGTAAAAAAAACAAAGTTTATGATTTTTTGTAAGAAGAAAAGGGAGGAAACGATCAAATTGTCAATAAATGGAATTGATATTGAAAGGGTTTCTGAACTTGGATTTTTAGGAGTGATACTGGATGACGGTCTGACATGGAAATCTCATATTGCACATGTACGGAAAAAGATGTCTAAGAGTATTTTTGTATTAAATAAGGTAAAATAAGTGTTAGATTATAGGGCAATGCGCATATTGTATTGTGCACTTATATTGCCATATATCAGCTACTGTGTGGACGTGTGGGGGAACACATACTGTAAGAGTAACATAAAGGCATTGTATCAACTACAGAAAAGAGCTATAAGGATTATTCATAAAACAGATGATCTAGAACACACTAACATATTATTTATTAATTTTGGTTTATTGAAACTACAGGGGCTAGTAAAGTTACAGACATTATGTGTTATGTTTAAGGCTAAAAGTAAAACATTACCAGCAAATTTACAAAAAATGTTTATCATCACTTCTGAGAATGAAGAGTATAGAAGAAAAGGTAAATTTAAACATCAGTATTCAAGGACAACTTTAAAACACGTGTATATCAGTGGTGGGGGTTAAACTATGGAATTCTCTTTACAATGAGATAAAAGATTGTAGAAATATATTCCAATTGAAAAAAATATATAAAGACAGAACAATAAGATCATATGGACAGCCGTAAGTGTCTACATTTTGCTTTATATTTATTATTTTACTTATTTTTTGCCTGGTTTTGTATTTGTTTTGTATCATCTCGTGAGGTATACATTACTTTTTTTGTTCGGTTTGTACTTCATGAAGTTTTGCACTTGTTGTTTTTTTTTTTGTGTGTTTTTATTATATTTGGATGTATTTGTTTGGATTGTATGCTTGTGAATCTGGGCTATCCATTAAGTAAGACTATTTATTATGTTGAAGGGGGCAGGAAATATAAGATTTTCTCAATCCTGTTCCTTCTCAAGCATAGGTGTGTAAATATGTGTTTAGTTGCTAAAGTTTCATTGTCTATTGATCAAAAATGCACATCAATGAAGGAGATACATAAAAAATGAATGAATGTATGAATGATACATGACAGCCATTGTGTGGGTGATCAAGTGACGATTATTTATCAAACTTTTTATACATAATATCTTACATTGCACAGTGTCTCATGGTTGCTACAAAGCTAGTCATTTATTAGCCTCATAACAAGAATGTTTTTTGGGTTTTATCAGTGCCCTTCACTCGTAGAGCAAATAATTTTCTGGCTTAGCGAGTTGAAGCCTGTACATGCAGATTTCCTTCAGTTTATGCAGAGAAGTAACATATGCATGGCATGTTGGAGAATACAGCAACACAGACTGACTGTCAGCCAGAATACATGCAGGTCAGTAGTAAGAGCAGGCAGCATGTGCTCTGCATTGCATCTACAATAAAGTCCAACCTTCATTCCATTACTGCTGATTACTTGCAGAAACAGGCAAGGAATTAAATGTAGCCTTAGATTCCAAACAAAGCTGCACTATAGAAAGGTTTCCTTTTGTACTGTAAAACAAATATATGTGTGTGAAGTACACCATCTGTTTCCCATGTTTGCAGGGAAGCTTGTTTTTTAGGGAGAATTAAGCATCCATTTCCTCCCAAATCTATGATGTCAGTCGCTTTTTGGTGTTTATTTAACATCACACATATACACTTTCCCAAGGAATAATCACCCCAGTGAGTCATTCCCATCCCAAAATGATCCTCTTACATTACAACTGCGTTGTTGAATACCAACAGCCAAGATCTTGAACAAAAGCATAAAATATCAGGGAAAAAAATGAATGAATTTGGCTGAGTCACTCTTTGCACAAACAAAAACAGTTTTTGAGAGCACTAGTAAAGGCAAACACATGCGTTAACTTCCAATCCAGTGCTCATTTGTATCATCATCATTGGAACATTTTCTATCAGATCAAGCTAAATTCACCATGATTTACTCTGTGGATAAATATTATCATCACCACTGCCCAGAAGAAGCCTTAAAGTAAACATGCTCAATGGATGAATCATCAGGCTCATCCTCAGTCTCTGAATAGACTTTAACATTTACTCTATTGCCAATTTCTAGCGCTCATATGGGAAATGCTCTGCTCCTAATTTGATACAGTGGAATCTTAAAGGTCAAACAGGCTCCTTTCCGAGAAGCTGTGTAACTTCCTTATTTTTCTTCATAGGAAACAACAGAAATAGAAATACCGGTAGTCTGTTCCAGAGTCAGAGCCATGGTGAACCTTATTTGTTTACATTATTTTTTCATTTTAGCAGTGTGAGTGTATATAACAGGGGTGGGCAATTAATTTTTACCGGGGGCCGCATGAGCTACCCGAGCACTGCTGGAGGGCCACATCGACAATATTTCAATTAAATTTTGCTCAATATTATTTTTGATATATACCGTAAGATAAATAATAATAATAATAATAATAATAATAGTAATACTTCAACATAGTGTGTGTAACAGCATTCCATGACTAATATATATAAATTAACATTAATAATAAATGACAGTAAAATAAGCACACGTATGACTGAGGAGTCATAGTGTAACTTTGTGTGGTGTTTGAGTTGTCCGACTTTTTGTGTGGCCTTAAACGCACCAGTGGTTTAGTGGTATGCGTGTTGGTGACAGATGACAAGTTGGTTTTGGCCTGGTTTGTACGGCAGAAAATGACTAGTTTTTCGAGATAGAATTGTTTTACTCATGTTTTTGGTGTGGTTATGTCCGAATATAAACAGTTTTGTTCAATAAAGTGATCGATATAATTCCTTCAATTGAACGGTGTTGACGAACACCATTAGGGCCGCTTGTTGTCACTGTCACTCAAAGTTGCATTGCAAAATTCCATAGAATAAATATGTTTATTTTGTTTAGAATTCAGATGGGATTTGATTTGGTGCGCGGCATATATACTTGCTGCGCGCAGCGGACGCTTGAGCAGTGCGCAATTGCGCAGGCACGCACCTTAGGTGAGGGGACGTTGCTTTGCAGTTCATGTGTTGTTGAAAACACGCCATTCCTCATCAACTTTTCTCTTTTTAGCGTCTCGGGTGTAAACCGTGCATCACTTGTCGCTGCATGTGCACCTTCACTCGCAGGTTACACACGGACACACGCCCATAAATAATACTTTTCAAAATAAAAGCAGCACAGTTGTATTGCGCGCAGGACATAGATGTTTTTTCAACTTTATTTTGTAATTGCAGTTGTTCACATTCACTCACAATCACGCATACGTCCACACGGAAGTAATACAAATAACGATTTTCAAAACAAAAGCAGCACCGTTGTATTGCACACTCGACATAGATACTTTTTTAAATTTATTTTGTAATTTATAATTGGCCTCACGCGGGCCGGACAGGGACGCACAAAGGGCCGGATGCGGCCCGCGTGCCGCAGAATGCCCAGGTCTGGTATATAAAATACTTCAATATATATAACAGTCTTGGTCGTGTAATTTTTTTTAAAAGGAAACTGCCCTCATTTTAAGCATATGGCATTAAATGCACAAACGCATCACAATGTTCACTATTTCCTTCAACAACAACAGCACTACTAATCATGGCAGACTTCATTTAAAGCCAACGACTACTACTTTGGGACAAATGATAATCCAGAACCTTATATTTATGAGCCTGAATATAAGGAACAACATGTTTTAGAAGCTGAGTGATAAGCAGACCCAGCAAGTAGCAGTATTGCTAAGTGCTAAACAAGAAATACAAACTATAAACATAATAAAACAATCACTTACTGTACAATGCCTGCTCTCACTAGCATGTTGACTGATGGGATGTTCATATCTTCTTGTTTAGATGAAGAATTAATCATACTCCTCATGCAAGTAAAAAAAAAAAAAAAAAAGTGGGTACAAACTCATTGTGTCTTTTTTTCCATCTCTGGGTCTGAGTTGAATGTCACAGTTGACCAACTTCTCGGTTTATAACCACAACGTTCTACATTACAAGTGTGAGGCGTGATTCCTGATTTAGAATGAACTTTTTACCAACTCAGAGACAATGCAGCACTTAACTATGTCAATAACTGCATAAGCTAGCTACCTCTCTGTAATCACGGCGCCGCTAAAAGTAGTTCCTTTGAGTTTGCGCTTGTAAAAACAATATCGCTAATACTTGGTTAATATTCAGGTGACCAGATGTAAATAGAGTATTGTTGTAGATTTTTGTGAGTTTTTTTAGAGGGCTTTATGGGCGGAATAGATTAATTCCATTAGCTTCATTGTTAGCCACCTCGTACTTTCCGTATATTGCAAATTAGAATGCAGAAAAAAACAAAGACGTACTGTATGTGTTCTTGTCTTACATAATGATTGTGAATAAAAGGGCACATTTTTAAAAGTGCAATTCCGCTTTAAGTGTTACGTTTTGGCTTGGCGTTATTGGTGTGACTCCAGGATGCAAAGACAGCAGGTGAAAGAAGGCAAAAATATATCTTAATGCAGTGGTCCCCAACCTTTTTCTAACTGCGGACCGTTCAACGCTCGGAAATTTGTCCCACAATCATGCGTGCTTACGGACTGTATCCCTGCAGACTGTATTGATCTATATTGATATATAATGTAGGGACCAGAAATATTAATAACAGAAAGAAACAACCCTTTTGTGCGAATGAGTGTGAATGAGTGTAAATGGGGGAGGGAGTTTTTTTGGGTTGGTACACTAATTGTAAGTGTATCTTGTGTTTTATGTTGATTTAATAAAAAAACAATTTTTACTTTTTTTTTTTACATTTCTTGTGCGGCCCGGTACCTATCGATCCACGGACCGGTACCGGGCCGCGGCCCGGTGGTTGGGGACCACTGTCTTAATGGACCAAAAACAAGGGAGCACCAGTGTGAGCAACAGGAGTGGATCACGGGTGACTAAACAAAAACAAACACGTGTAGGAAAAACTGGTAGTGCAAAAAGTGCTATAGGGATGTAACGGTATTGTTGATACCTCAATATCGCTGTTTCAAAGTCTTAACAATAATGTCATGATGCGTGACGGTATCAAACAAAACCTTGTTGTGTAGTTTTTTTTCTGGCGCTTTAGCGTTGGCCGGGTCTGAAAAGAAACTAATTCTCCTAGAATCCTCTGCGCAGCGCGGGGCCGCAAGGTGGGTGGCGTGGAACACCGTAAGCAGGAAATGAAGTGTGTTTGTAGTAGATGAGATGAAAGTTGGTTTTTTTGGTATATTTCCTGAAAAAATGATCAAAATCCGATGTATTCATAACTATTTCAGTTATGTTGCTAACAAACACACAAACAAACACTGGCGAAAACATAACCTCTTTGGCGGAGGCAAAAAAAAAGTCTGCGTTTCCAAACCAACACAGAGACAGCCGGTCACTCGCAGCGCCTGGAGGTAATCACCCAAAAAAACTGTACACTGTGGGAAATACAAATAAACTGAAAAACTACTTGATAAATCCTCAATCAACCATCCATTTTCTAGTGCGTGCCTCTCTCGATGTCGCGGGGGGGCTGGGGCCTATCCAGCTGCACTCAGCCGGAAGTTGCCAGCTTATAAATCATCATCCAGATAAGACATTTGAAGCCAGTGAAGCCACACATCATTTTATGAGGTATTTACATTATTAAAAGTTTAAATTGTTAGTTAACATTTCTGAGAAACATAATTTTCCAGACTGATATAAAAATGTTCTAGAGCAGGGGTCACCAACGCGGTGCCCGCGGGCACCAGGTCGCCCGTAAGGACCAGATGAGTCGCCCGCGGGCCTGTTCTAAAAAAAAATAAATAAATAAAAATTAAAAAAATTAAAAAATTAAAAAAATTAAAAAAAATTAAAATATATATATTTTTTAAATTAAATCTACATAGAAAAAACACAAGATACACTTTCAATCAGTGCATCAACCCAAACAACCTCCCCCATGCACACTCATCCACACCCACTCACACAAAAGGGGTTATTTCTTTCTGCTACCAATATTCTGGTTCCCACAACATAGACAACACATCTGCAAGGGACACAGTCCCTGAAGCACACATGATTGTATAGGCTGCTGGTCCACTAACATTTTCATTAAATACTATTTTTTATGTAATTATTTTTATATTGTTTTACTTTCTTTTTTATCCAAGAAAATGTTTTTTATTTATTTATCTTATTTTATTTTATTTTTTAAAAAAGGGCCTTATCTTCAACAGACCAGGTTGTCAATGAAATTAGATTTGTTTTAAGGGTTTTTTAAACCAGGCCCAGTCCAGATAATGTCCAAGTCGGACTCAGCAACACACACCTTCATTCATGTACACAGAAAAAAATTAGGGAACACAACAGATTGCATATAATTTATAAACAAAATTACATTTTCAAAATAAGCATTTATGTACAGTCCAGATTATGTCCAGGTCACTCAAATTAGGGAACACAACAACAGATATCATATAATCTATAAACATAATTATACTTTCAAAATAAGCCTTTGAGGACTTCTCATCTTTTTTTTAATGTTTTTTGGCATCATTATCGTTTTCAACCATGCAACTTTCTAAAGTTAGAAAATACTGAATAAAAGTTTTAAAGAAAGTAATACTAAGTGAATATCTGTTTTTGGCCTTAAAAATAAACATTTTACCGAGTACTATAATTCAATTGACTAAATCATGATTGTCAATGAACTCTCCTAAAATAACAGAAACCACATTAAGCTTCATAAACAAACCAATCCTTAAACACATTTTTTCAACTTCCACCCAAAACAAAGACACAATATGACAATACCAAAACAAATGCAGGGTGGATTCAGGCTCCTGACAACAAAATCGGCAATCATCTGACTCTGTCATATTCCACAATTTTAACATTTTCCCTGTGGGTAAGAAGTTATAAATAATTTTAATTTGAAAATAAAGATTTTGCACATCGATAGTGGTTTTATAGATTAGTTTGAATATGGCATCCCATGGCAACGGGCAGTCAAAAAAGTCCTCCCATTTTCCATTTCTGTTGTATGAGGCAGCCTTCAAAGATTTCTTTATTAAATAAAAATTATATATTTTTCTATTTATTTGAGTTCCTTTTTGCCAACTAGGATTTCTTATTAGAGGTTTACAAACTAATAATTTAGTAGTTCCATAATTAATTATTTGTTTCATCTTTTCCCAATTACTCCAGTTAGTTGATAAAATGAAAAGCTTGAGCAAGCATCAACATACATAGCTCTAAATTCATCATACTTCATAATTTTACCATTCTCATTGATAATATCATTGACAAAAATGATTCCTCTTTCAAACATATTTTTCCAAAAGAAAGGCTTTCCATCTATTACAATATTAGAGTTCATCCATATTAACTGCTGCAAAATATCGTCTCTTTTTTCTGGCACATAAAATTGAAAACACCACTATGAGTGGATTGTTTCCTTTATGAACCCCGCCATGTTTCCCAGCAGACTCTCTGGGAGGGGATCACTTGTAAAAAAGGATACAATTTCTTTTGATACAGTACATGTTTTTTGTCCAACAGGACATTTGTGTACCACTCAATGTTTAAATACATATTTGGAACAATTGATGCTTTTAAAGACAGACACATAGCTTCAAGGTTGAGAAGTTTCAGGCCCCCATATTCATACTCTTTGTACAAAACCTTTCTTTTAATCTTTTCTGGTTTGCCGTTCCAGACAAAATCGAAGACCCTCCGCTCATAAATCTTAAAAAAGTTTTGTGATGGAGCTGGTAATGACAAAAACAAATAAATAAATTGAGGAATAATTAACGAGTTGGCAATAGACATTTTACCATACAAGGTTAGGGATTTCCCTTTCCATAATTGCATAATTTTGTCCAGCTTTCTTAGTCGATTATCATAATTTACTGAGCCTAGATCTTCCAGATTTTCTGGGACAACAACACCAAGTATGTTAACTGGTCCATCTGTCCACAAAACAGGCACTTTGCATTCCATTCGAAAGGACGTTCCCTTTAGATTTCCGATCCTTAATATTTTACATTTATCATAATTAAGCTTAAGGCCAGATTGCTGTGGAAATATGTCCAAAAGATTAAGAAGGTTCCGCAAACAATGAGGAAAAATCTTATCTTTGTGAATCAGCCTTTTCTGACATGAACTTCATCAAGAACAAACACAGAACACGCCTCACTGATGCACATCTGCAAGACTCACTCAGAGTTGCAGTGTCAAGTTACACACCAGAGTACAACACACTAGTTAACAGCATGCAATGCCAGGCTTCCCACTAACTGACATAGAAACAGATAACAGATTTGGTGTCCAGTTCAAAGTGTGACATGATTTAAAAATTTGAGAGTTTACTTTTGTATTTTACATGAGTTATTATTTGTACAAACATGGTGCAAAGTAATTCATGATTTGTTAAAAAATGTTAGTGACTAGCTAGTTAAAATGGGATATTGTGATTTCACAAGACTGTCTTAGAAGTGATCATTTGAAAATGTTCAATTTGAAAAATGTGCACTTAGAGAAAATATAAAAATAAAGTGTTGCATATTGATATTTATCTGTTTCTATATATATTTATTGTGAGAAATCATTAAGATGATCAGTGTTTCCACAAAGATAAATATCATTAATTATTAATAATAACAGAGTTAAAGGTAAATTGAGCAAATTGGCTACTTCTGGCAATTGATTTAAGTGTGTATCTAACTGGTAGCCCTTCGCATTAATCAGTACCCAAGAAGTAGCCCTTGGTTTCAAAAAGGTTGGTGACCCCTGTTCTAGAGGATACTTCTCAGAAAGTTATAAAGTTGAAGACACTAAAGTAAACTATTGTTTTACACTGGATGTTTACATTGTCTCTTTAAAGACACTCAACTGTAAGTTTTTTTTAATATTTGCTTGGAACAGATAATGTCCCTGCGCAATAGTTTGCACTTAAAAGCCACACTTGCTGGCCTCTGTTACAAAAGCAATGATCCAGCCCTGTCTTACTGACAAGGTTGGGTAAAGAGGCCCCCTAATTGGCAACCAGGGATAGGTTTTTCTTGATTGCCATTCAGGTGAAGGAGCCAGCGCTCAGACCAGAGGAGTTGTGCTGGCAAATGGAGACAAACAGGAAGTGGAAACAAAAATAAGAGCACCGGGCAGGAAACACAAAAAGTCAGAACCTGTCATGACAATAAGTATAGCAATGCATGTCTTACATAAAATGCCACACAAATGTAAAAGTAAGTTAACCCATCATGTAAAACAGTAAAAAAAACTTTGACAGGTGACAACATGTATCACAGCTAGCCAGTTTGTCGGCTAACTAGCAGTTATGTTAGCATCATCCCCGCTTACTGCTTTTTCTTTACCCGATTGGCGTCTCTTCTCATGGTTTTCATTCTCCGAACAACCCTTGTTGCGGTTGGTCCTCATTTTTGAATAAAAAAAGTCTAAGCATAATACGTTATATTACCTTTTGACGCTCACCAAGCCATGTTCTTGTGAGTTCAACAAGTTGATATATTGTTAAACACCCTCCCCCTCCACACACACACACACACACACTTATACGGCATATTTTTCAAAAAAATATTGCGAAATTGTGCCGCTGTCTAGGTGAAGTTTGAATGCTTAGGTTCCAAGTATGACCTGCTACATGTTCTCCTTTGTTCCTCCAGAGGTGGAGAAGGACTTGGCCAAGCTGGCAGAAGTAGGGAAGATGACCTCTCGCAGCTCCAGTAACCCGCACAGCAGTCTCCTCCATAGTCCCCTCCACCACAGAACCCTCCCCGACACGCTCCCTCTCCCCAGCCTGGCCTCCAGGCCCCAGTCGCCGGCCGGTGGCCTCTCAGGCAAGGCCTGCGGCGTGGGCCTCCCACTGCTCAGCCCCAAGTCCACCTCCTTGGTCTTCGGTCGGACTCTCAGCAACCCGGGGAGCAGGACTCAAACACCGAGAACCCCCAGCAGCAGGCCTCTCACCCCAAATAGTTTACTGACGCGCTCCGGTTTTAACCCGGGGCCTCATAAAGAGGTGAGCTTCAGGAGGTCGCGCAGCCGACCGGTGACACCCACAAGGCAGCCCATGCTTCCCCGAAAGCTGCTCACGCCTCCTGGACTCAGCACCACTGACAGCCTGGGAGCCAGCCTGAGGGCATATCTGTCTGAGGTAGGAACACTTTCACAATCACATTCAACATTCTTCTTTGCTCAGGTCATGACAATCTTTTTAATTTGCAGAAGCACTGAAAGAGCTCCCCGCTAAAGTATCAAATTACAAACGTATATTGTATTGCATCTGAAATCTCAGATACAAGTAGTCCTGCAGCGTGTTTACTTGTGTAAAGCTGGACAGCCAGTTCACACCTAAATGTCATCCAATAAGCGCACAAAATTGGGCTTTTCTTGTATTTTAATGAAGTAATTTACAAAAAGTTAACATGGTAGGCTCTAAGCCACTGGTTCTCAAACTTTTTTCACCAAGTACCACCTCAGAAAAAAACTTGGCTCTCCATTCACCACAATAATGACCAACAATAAAAGACAGTAGCGTAGTAGGCCTAAGTATTCATAAAAAGAAGGAAGGTGTTTTAGTTAACATGTATGTTTAACATCTTTGGCCACTGTAACATTACACACAGTTTGAATATAGGAAAATAAAACAAGTGATTATTTGGCATACAACTAAGTAGTGACCAATTGTCACACACACACACACTAGGTGTGGTGAGATTATCCTCTGCATTTGACCCATCAATCTCACCCTCTGGGAGGTGAGGGGAGCAGTGAGCCGCACCCGGGAATCATTTTGGTGGTTTAACCCCCAATTCCAACCCTTGATGCTGAGTGTCAAGCAGAGAGGTAATGGGTCCCATTTTTTTACAGTCTTTGGTATGACTCAGCCGGGGTTTGAACTCACAACCTACCGATCTCAGGGCGGACACTCTAACCACTAGGCCACTAGATGGAGTCTGCGTATCACTAGTGGCTTACATACCACGGTTTAGGAATCACTGCTTTCAGCTACTAGGAGATAGCAGCTACACAACAGCTAATCACACAATAGCACACTCGCTCAATATACTGAATGTAATAAGTGTCCTTAATTGAACAATATTGCAGTCTAAAACATGAAATTTGTCAATATAAACAAGTATCAAATAATTATAGTTGCCTATTATTTACACATACAAAGTCTCTAAGCGTACCAGAAAGTTGGACTGGACAATTAATCAAATCTTGATTTCGATTTCGATAATGACTTCTCAAAATCCTGAAAGTATAATAATAAAACAAAAAGATTAATGGGCCGCACAAAGTGCATGCAAATTCCAGAGCCTGTAACAGTGGAACGGATGAGGAGCGGTTGAGTGGGAAAAAAAAGCATGTCGACTAAAAGTTTGGGATCTTAACATGGTTGCTACTTATTATCGCTAGTATGCCTAATCAATATTCACTAAACTCAACTACAAAGTAAGGCCATATGACCTCCGTGTTGATTTAGCCGCAGATGGAGTCACAGAGTTGGCCAATAAAACAAAATTCACTGTTAAACGCAGAATATCACGGAAATGTACATAAATGTAAGTGAAATGTTGTCATTGTGAGGAGAAGGACCATTTGTGTGGGATAATAATGTGTTTGGGACCACTCATTCATTCCCTAAACACGCAACCATCCCGTCCTTAACAAAGTCGAGGCGGTCACTTGAAACAACGACTAAACTACGAAGCTATAACTAACAAGAACAATCCATACACACAAGACATCTCATGTGCTTGTGTTGTTGTGAACGACATCAATGTAAGATCCACTTACAAACACGACAGTAGTCGTCGCATCATGAGAGGCGCTCTTTTTTTTTTTTTAAACAACCATAAGTCGCCTCCACACGTCAAGCTGAGAACAGCAGCACACTTCCCCCCCTTCACAATAATAGCGCGGTGCACCACATTCGATCTGTATGTGCTAACAAATTAAAGGTTTCAAAAAGTAACTTACACTAGCATAATGAACTTAAAGCACTTTTTATTACATTTATACAATTATTATGCTTTGACCTAAAATACTGGTCAAATTGTCCCGAGATGTACTGCACCAATAATTGGGAGAAATGTTGCATTTAATTAACAAATATTTTATAACATTTTATTTGACACAAAAAGCACACTCTGTGGTGGTAAAATAAGTGTAAAAGGTAAAAAATTTTTAACTAAAAACAAAACGTAAAAAAATTATTTTATTGTTTTTATATTGCTATTATTTAAAGTTTTACTATTACTATTATTTTTACTTGGTGTGGTTTATTCGTTACTAATTTATATGCATTTTTAAAAAATATTTAAAGTTCAGTTTTGGTGGTACAATAAATGCTCATGCTTTCAAATTAATGGATAATCATGCAATTAATCGTGATTACAATATAAATCAAAACAATCGTGTACATTATTTTTGCTATAATCGTCCACCCCTACAAGAAAGTATTCAGTAACAAACGTGTCCGCATCATTCAATATACTGTGTCATGAGTTTAACTTCATGAAATATTGTGGCCACTAAGACATTCGTTCACTCTGCAGGTCAATTCCAAAAATTCTTGCCCATATGCAACACTTTTTTTATGTCAGTGTGTGAACAGTGCACTTCCGAATTTTTCATTTACAACCCAGACCTTTTTCATATGTGGAAATAAATTGGATATATATGCAATGCGTCCTCAAAGTGAACAATCCCGCGCTCAGGTTGCATTCATCCGACCAGAACGTCATCAAAAAGTGATAAGTGTCATAATTATTCGCCAAAATAGATGGTTACAAAATAAATAGTTGACAAATGAGCAGAAAACAAGTGAAAATAAATTGTTTTAGAAACTCACGCGAAAGTTCCACCACTCCTGTCTCCGGCTGCTCGCCGACACGTTCTTAAAGTAGACATCCAAGCAATAACCTGACTCTCGCCAGATCCTTGTAGTTCGCTGAGCTCCACACAAGAATCTGGGACTTCTCAATAGGAGATGTATTTCAGAAGACAAGGCCTTGTAAAAAAAAAAAAATCATAGGAAGTGATTGGATAAAGCACTTGTCCGTTATCGTGAATGACGTGCTACTTCAACCACTCACATCGAAATCAACCCGTGACGCTGATGAGAGCAACGCTGGGAAATCCAAAACAGAACAGCCAACATATTGGATAACAACAGTGCGAAAAGTTCGCTGTTCATCTTTTAAAGAATTAATATTCGATAGATTCGACAAAACAGTTGCAATAGCAGAATCAACGTCAGCACACGACTCCTCGCTGCGTGCCGCCATTGTTGTTTGAAACAAACAGTTGCTTCGGCGCTACGTCAAATCTGAGCTCCATTGTGTGGAGCTCAGCGAACTACAAGGATCTGGCGAGAGTCAGGTAATCCAAGCAAACTATCCCGTAAAACTGCGAGAGCCAAAATACTTGTCCTCTTGTTCTTAATCTTCTACGTGCAATAATTCAGTTCAGAAAATGTTGACTTTGATTGCACAAAACCCTTGAAATTGACACAAATGAGCCGATACTGAGACCTACTAGAGTTGAAGCCATTTTTACTTCCGTAAACACTGCAGTTTATGCAACTTCATGACGTCGTGTCTGCATGCGGGTCAGATTGCATTCACATTAGAAATCGCATTTTTTTGTAATGTGAACAGCTTCTAATAAGATTGGATTTGACTAAAGAATCTGAATTGGACATCCGACCTTGCAGCGTGAATGTAGCCTAAGTGTTGTCAAAAAACAGTTACCTCTCCACTTTAATTTAAAGATAGCATGAGTCCATTCCAGACGATTAGTAATAAATTGTTTGGCGTTTGTTCCATTGTTTTCTGATTGACTAATTTCACTTGATCAAACCTTTTCTAACTTTCCATAAAACAGCACAATGAAAGTATGTACTATGAGTCGTACTGATATCATATCTAGGGTTGCAAAATTCCGGGAATATTCAAAGTTGGAAACTTTCCATGGGAATTAACGGGAATTAATGGGAAATTAATGGGAATAAACATTGAATGCAACATGCTAGATCTTGCAGCATGATTATTAGCTAAAACAACCTGATTTAATGCAAATTCAGTTGAATTTCAACCCTGTACTGTGCATTCCTCCATTACATGTGCAGTGCATTCTTCCATCACAAGCACAGACAATTCCCAGCATGCTACACACTACAGCAGGGCTATTGAGGCCACACTAGTATTTGAGCCCAAGGACTTCATCCAGTCAGGTAACTTTTGATGATATTATTGGGGTAAATATATTTGATCCATGGTATTTAAGTTTAATAGAGGTGTAATTTCTTGTTACTGTATGACTGTAGGCCACTCCAGCAGACTTCCACTCAAGCTAGCTAGCTGTTCCTGTACTTGTTAAATGATTTTGGGGCCAATATCTCTAGCTAGCTAGGTTCATGTACCAACACAGTCTCATAATGTACCGAAAATATTTCTCCGTTAGCCGTGATGCTAATTTTCTCTATGTTAAATCCCATTAATTTATGCTAACAACGTTAGCGATCCAAATGTACCTTTTTTGTGATCTGTAAAATTCAACTAGCAAATACTAAATCAAAACGTGTATTTTCCTCTGCCTTCTGTTCTGCTAGCCATTCTGTTGTCATACAAGAATGTAGGTTATAGTTTGATTTAGCATGCTGATTGAGTGTTCATGTATACATCGAGCCTATTTCTATTCATTTGTCCATCAGTAAAATATTTTTAAAGACTACTCCAATTGTTTAGCTGACTATTTATATATGTGTGCGGCATTGCATTAGTGTTTTACAAGCTTCTCATCTTATTCTACAGAATAAGATGGACGGTGTCCAACTTTCAATAATCAAAAAATGGTCAAAATTTCCAAACTTCCTGAGCTTAACTTCCCGTGGTAAATTTCCGGAAAGTTTCCGGAAATTTACCGGAAACTTTCCACCCCTTTGTAACCCTAATCATATCGAATTAATACTTATCGGCCAATACTCAAAGCTCCAATATCGGTATCGGAAGGGTAGAAGTTGTATCGGGACACCCCTAATTATTAAGTATCATCATACTGTATATTCACACAAGATAGTGTATATACACACAAGATAGTGTTCTTTTCATGAGGACACTGACCAAAATGAGGACAATTTACATATTTATTCTCCCTTTTCATGCTAATTACTCCTCCAGATGCATAGACATATTCTCAGATTCATTAATAATATTTTGTACACATTGTATCTATTGCAAAAAAAACTCTTTAATCAGGTGTTTAGGTCATTTGTGTACTCACATCTAGTGCGTTCATACTTGTAAGTGTGTTATCCCTTTCTCAGCTAACCAAGCTAAGACGTATGAAATGATTGTTTCCATCCAGTATTTTGAATATTGAACAGCCTATGTCTGGATTGGCTCAGTCAGGCCCATCTCATCTGAGTCTGACTCCTGTAGGTGGCCTGAATAAAAGCAGACTTGGGGTGCACTTTTTGCTGCTCCACATCATCTCACATGCGTGTCAACTTGTGTAACTGTCAAGAGAGAGTGCAAAATTCCTGCTTGCTATTATCAAACCCCTTCAAAAGGGGGTCTCATATTTAATAGCGCCGCTGGTAAGTAGATGATGAAAGGAATATATGAGACCAAGTTCTCCTTTTATGCCAGAATCACTTTTCCACTGCGATATTGACGTCCTACTGTACTGTATGCAGGACCTCCGGGACTTGCCATGGAAACCCCACACGAAGCGTGTGAGGGTGTGCACATGTGTGATATTGCTCCCTCATAATTCGCCTCTGTTGTGGGTGCCATGTTCCAGCGCCAGATGTAACTCAGGCATGGAGCCTGTTGGACGACACGCTCCGACTCTTCCAAAACATTACAAGGATACGCCCCATTTTATACACATCGGGTGTCCTTGTTGAGCCTTTTTACTGCTAAACGTGCTGCGATATGCTGCAGATATTGGCCAACATTTCACAACATTTCAGCAAACATTTGACCATATCTTGTCATGGGACAATAATATGAAAATGAATATAATTAAGAGTAGTCCGTGTGCAGCATGTTGATTCACTATCCACTGAAAATATGTCAAAAACATCCGTTATTCTCACAGTGAACGTGACCAAACTGTATCCAAAGTGTGAATATTTAGTGTAAGCACCATTTTTATCTAGCACTGCCTTAGTCCTCTTTGGAACAGGTTTCAAACTCAAGGCATAGGGCCAGATTTGGCCCACTACTTCATTTTATTTGGCCCATAAAAGCCTGGACACAATGTGTCAATAAACAGTTCATCTACAGTATATTGCTAAATGTATGTTCAGTTCAGTTAAGTTCAGTTCAGTTTCAGTTTATTTCAAACATGCATACGATACAATGTAATGCATCACATATTTCCAGTTGTTTCATTACAGCACGTCCGAAAAGGAGTAGGAAGAAGCAGATTTTATTTAATCCTACCCCTTTTCATACCATAGCAATTTTATCCAATTTCCTGTGTTCTTTCAATTTTGACAGAAAAACAATTTGCATGCAGTTGCATATACAGTTGTCCCTCGCCGCATCACGCTTCAAATATTGACCATATCGCAGAGTTTTGTTAGATTTTTTATAAAGCATATTCTATAGGTTTTTAATTATTTTCAAGCATAAAAATGGCTAAAAAAAAAACCTACAAATATCAATACTACAGTGGTTATGGCCAGTAGAGGAGACCAAATCAATCTGAGCATGCTGTTTAGTATCGTGCATGGCCACTGATTGGTTCAGCCTCAGGCAACATGAATATATTGGAATAAAAGAGTGTAAAGTTGATTAGAGGGTCTAATAATGTTTTCAACATTATAAGACCCTCGAAGGTCTTAAACAGGTTTTTATGCTTGAAAAATATTTGATACATGATTAATGAGTCCTTGTGGAGTTCATTTATGGAATGGATTAACCAAAGAAATCAAACAAAGCACCAATATAATCCAGTTTAAGAGACTGTTCAAACTACAAGTGGTCACAATTACGATGAACATTTTGAATCTTTTTTTTTTTTTTTTTTTTTTTTAGATAATGATTATTTATATATATATTATTTGTTTACTTACTATAGTATATTAATTATATATTATTTATTTATCCACTGTTCTGTTACAGAGAACAAGGAAATGGGATAAAATTGCTATGATATACAAAGGGGTAGGATTAAATAAGCTCTGCTTCTTCCTACTCCTTTTCGGACGTGCTGTAATGAAACAACTGGAAATATGTGATGCATTACATGGTATCGTATGCATGTTCGAAATAAACTGAAACAGAACTACTTCGCAGAAATTCATTTACCGCGGGCATATCCTGAATCAATTAACAGCAATAAACGACAACTGCATCCTGAAATTTATCATTTATATATATATATAAATTAGAGGTGTTCTGATACAACTTTTTCACATCTGTTACAATACTGATATTGGAGCCTTGAGTATTAGCCGATAGCAATATTAGTCCGATACAATATTAGCTTGAATCATCATACACACTTGTATTATTTTGTAATGTAGAATGTTAGAAAATGTTTGATTAAGTGAGATTAGTCAAACAGATAACAATGGTATGAAAAACATTAACCTACTTATTATTAACTTTATGACAGACTTATTGTGCTAACACACTACTGGACTGCTTTTATAAAAGCTTATTTTGGACATTTTACATGCAAACTGATATGATCGGATACTTGTTTTTTTAGGCTGATATCTAAAGTTGAGTGGTAATGTGTTTTGGAGACACCTAGTGGCATCAATAATTCATTAAGTCAAGCTCATGTCCAGCCGCCCTCGATTAAAACAACTTGTCACTCCCCGCTCCCAGATTGTGGATGTTACCATTCATGTTTCTCTTCAATGAATCGCAGCTTCCTTGCCGCACTCCTGCAGCTCGTACTATTTAGACAATGAGTGTGTGTTGACTCAGTTTCAGTGGATAGTAAATCAATAATGCTATTCAAGCTGTACACTGACTACTCTAAAGCAGGACTATTCAACTACAAACCCCAAAACCAGTGAAGTTGGCATGTTGTGTAAACCGTAAATAAAAACAGAATAAAATGATGTGCAAATCCTTTTCAACCTATATTCAATTGAATAGACTGCAAAGACAAGATACTTAACGTTCAAACTGGAAAACTTTTTTTTTTGCAAATATTAGCTCATTTGGAATTTGATGCCTGCAACATGTTTCAAAAAAGCCAGCACAAGTGGCAAAAAAAACTGAGAAAGTTAAAGCTCATCAAACACTTTTTTGTAAAATCCCACAGGTGAACAGGCTAATTGGGAACAGGTGGGTGCCATGATTGGGAATAAAAGCAGCTTCCATGAAATGCTCAGTCATTCACAAACAAGGATGGGGCGAGGGTCACCACTTTGTGAACAAATGCATGAGCAAATTGTCGAACTGTTTAAGAACAACATTTCTCAACGAGCTGTTGCAAAGAATTTAGGGATTTCACCATCTAAGGTCTGTTATATCATCAAAAGGTTCAGGGAATCTGGAGAAATCATTGCACGTAACATTGAATTCCCGTGACCCTGGATCCCTCAGGCGGCACTGCATCAAAAAGCGACATCAGTGTGTAAAGGATATCACCACATGGGCTCAGGAACACTTCAGAAAACCACTGTCAGTAACTACAGTTGGTTGCTACATCTGTAAGTGCAAGTTAAAACTCTACTATGCAAAGCGAAAGCCATTTATCAACAACACCAAGAAAGGCGGCCGGGTTCGCTAAGATGGACTGATGCAAAGTGGAAAAGTGTTCTGTGGTTTGACGAATCCACATTTCAAATTGTTTTTGGAAACTGTGGATGTTGTGTCTTCCGGAACAAAGAGGAAAAGAACCATCCGGATTGTTCTAGGCGCAAAGTTCAAAAGCCAGCATCTGTGATGGTATGGGGATGAATTAGAGCCCAAAGCATGGGTAACTTACACATCTGTGAAGGCACCATTAATGCTGAAAGGTACATACAGGTTATGGAGCATTATATGTTGTCATCCAAGCAACGTTATCATGGACGCCCCTGCTTATTTCAGCAAGACAATGCCAAGACACGTGTACAACAGCGTGGCTTCATATAAAGAGTGCGGGTACTAGACTGCCCTGCCTGTAGTCCAAACGTGTCTCCCATTGAAAATGTGTGCCACATTATGAAGCGTAAAATATGACAACAAAGACCCCGGACTGTTGAACAACTTAAGCTGTACATCAAGCAAGAATGGGAAAGAATTCCGCATGAAAAGGTTACAAAATTGGTCTCCTCGGTTCTTAATCGTTTACTGAGTGTTGTTGTAAGGAAAGGCCATGTAACACAGTGGTAAAAATGGCTCTGTGCCAACGTTTTTGCAATGTGTTGCTGCCATTAAATTCTAAGTTAGTGATTATTTGCAAAAAAAAATTTTGTTTCTCAGTTCGAACATTAAATATCTTGTCTTTGCAGTCTATTCAGGATTTGCAATTCATTGCATTCTGTTTTTATTGACGATTTACACAACGTGCAAACTTCACTGGTTTTGGGTTTTGTACATAATGAAGAGGGCCGGAGTTTCAAGACCCCAAGGGCTGAGGGGCTTTACATCGAAATGTGGATGTTTCGTCAGAAAGTGCCTTCGCAGGTTATATTTCTTTAAGACTGTGTTTACTTAATTGCACAGTAAACACATCGGCTTTCTCACTGCATTTCATTATTCTGCCCTCGCTAATCGTTTCCAGCATGTGTAGATATTTAAAAGCATTAAGAAAAAGAAGCTTCAGTTTTTGTTTAGGATTCATGTTCCTTCTTTTGAATAATTTTTCTTTCTTAGTTTTATTTCTTTACACTTCTTGCTTCATTTAGGTTTATACGACTGAAAACATAAACATAAAATAAACATTAAACAAGTTTAACGTCCATTGTGTATTTTACATAAATAAAATAGGTTTAGTGTTAATATATTCACACAATAAACGTTGTTTACACACATGAACAAGGGTGATTGGTCAAATGCAGAGAATAATTTCGCCACACTTAGTGTGTGTGTGACCATCATTGGTACTTTAACTTTAACATATAGAAATTACATAACATTTACACACAAAACATCGCAGACAACGTATGTGACTTATCGCAATTAGCGTTGTCCCCCTCTACTAGTCAAATTTAGCACTACATGTATTAAACAAGGTTTTCTCGGCAGAGTTACTCTCAGACAAAAAAACAACACAACCACAAATTCAAAAGACATCACAAAGTCAGCAATTTCAATACAAGTTTTTCCAAGTTTCGTGATGAAGCTTACACGCTGGGATTTCTACCATTGTTGTTGTTTGTCTGGATCAATGTGTCTGTCGCTGAAAAGGTCAGCCAGAAAACAATGACTCAAGCCTTGCTCGGGGCAGAACATTCATACTTTGTTGTTCAGTTGTTGTAAAAGTCAGATTTTTGCAATTAATTTAGATTTTTTTTCAGGGTTGAATGAGTAGTCTTCTTCTACTCACCCCACTGCTGCTTCATTGTGACATATATTCTTCACTGTTTTCCCCTGTGTACTGCATACATGATCAACCCTAGTTTTAATGTTTTCATCCAGCCTATTTGGGTGATGTTCGGCGGGCCAAAAGAAAAGATGTGGACGGGCCGGTTGTGGCCCGCGGACTGCCAGTTTAATAGGCCTGCTCTAAAGTATATCCAAGTTTGTTTTTCTAGAATCTTATTCCTTGAGAAGACAAACTGTACGACAAACTACTTACCAATATTTCGTTCTGCATAGCCGAGATGAGCGGTCGCACTCTCTTTCGCTCCCGATCGGGAATTCAAACAACTGCTCGGATTATCCCACACTTCCTCCTTTTTCTACTGTGGATCACGGATTTATATTTTAAACCTCCTCGGATACTTTACCCTCTTGAAAATGAGAGTCAAGAACGCGAAATGGACATACACAGTGACTTTTATCTCCACGACAATACATCAGCGAAGCACATTGGCTTTGGAGCTAACGTGTTAGCATCATGCTTGACTGCACATCGAGGCAGAAGAAACATGCCCCTGACTGGAAGGATAGACAGAAAGTCAATAATACTACTATTACTTCTACTATCAGGAGACACTGAACTCAACCCTGGACCTGCAACAACACGATTAATGTTGTCCCGACTGGCGAAGACTAGCAATGCTACTGCTAGCGTCCCCATACGTCGCCATTGAAGCTAACTCGGCTACCGGCTCATCTCAGCTCAAGCTCACCTGTGCTCAAGCGATCGGCGGCTCGGCGGAGGACTTCGCCCCGTTCATCGACACGGTCGGAGGCTCGGCGGCTGCGGTGGAGGACGACCCAGTCATCGGAGAAGGCAGCGACTCAACGGCGGTGAACGACGCGGCGGCTGCGGTGGACGGCGACCCAGACATCGGTGATTGCGGGGAACTGCAAGAGATGGCGGGGGTCCACGCGGCCTCTCCCCGATCCCAGACGGTCGAGGACGCGGCATACACTGGATTTAGAGGCGCCTTTACACAAACATTTTCGCTATTCTCTTTCTCTTTGTCTTCAAAAAAGCCCGCCAAAAGGAAACCCAACCCCACCCCCAGCAACCCTACCTGGCCTCCCCCTCTCCAACTCCGCCCCTCCCCCTCCTTCCCCCTTCACCTGGAGGATGATCAATATGCCTCTCTCTCTCTCCTCTCTCTCTCCTTGCTCTCCAACTTCAACAGCAATAATAACCAACAATTTTTCTGGTCAGTACCACAACACAGCGGACTCTGATGCTCTTTTTGGTTCCAGTGGACTACACATCATCCACCTTAATGTGAACAGCCTCTCTGGAGCCAAACTTGACCAAATCAGAGAAATGTTCCTCAACACGAAGGTAAAAATCTTGTGTTTCTCTGAAACCAAATTTGATCAAAGTATTTCTGACTCAGAGATAGAAATAGAAAACTTTTCGGTTATCAGAAAGGATAGGAATAAACACAGTGGGGGCGTTTGTATGTATATTCACCAGGATATTAAATACATAACTCGCACTGATCTTAACCACAATGACCTGGAATCTGTGTGGGCGGAAATCAAATTTAAAAACGCTAAGCCGGTACTAATAGGGACTGTTTATAGACCCCCTAATCAGAGTGATTTCTATGGGGCTTTGGAAGAATGCTCGGCAGGGACAGACAACGTGGAGAAAATTATAACTGGGGATCTGAACACAGATATTCAACGCAAAGATGCGCCTGTCTTCAGATCCTTCAGCAAGTTTTGTAATCTGCACGGTCTTTCCCAGCTAATAGCGCTACCCACAAGGGTGTGTGATTCCACCCAATCAACCATAGATCTCATTCTCACTTCAGACCGGCCTAAAATAAAAAATAGTGGGGTCATGATCTGTGGTCTTAGCGACCACTATCTAACCTTCTGCACCCGTAAAATAGCTAAACCTAAAGCCAATGGTCACATAACAGCCCAATCCAGATCCCTCAAAAAATACTCCAATGACAATTTCAATTTAAAATTAGATGAGTGGGACTGGTCCCCTGTGCTCGCGAGCAACATGGTCGTTGTTGCTTGGGATCGCTTCAAAACGGCGTTCCTAAAGATACTAAATGACATGGCTCCCTTGAAAACAGTCAGGATCAAAGCCCGCTCGGAACCATGGATGAATCCGGACCTATTAGCTGCCATAAAAGACAGAGACAGGAAATACTCTGAATACCAAAAATGTAAAACAGAAGTAGATAAACAACCCAATAATATCAACCTCAAATTACTCCTTTCAACTCTCAAAAAGCAATGCAATAAATTAAGAAATAAGTCAACCAACCTGACTAAATCCTTAAAAAAAATTACATTAACGACAAAATAGAGGAAAACACAAATAAGCCACGTGAGCTCTGGAAAATTCTCAACAACCAGCTTCCTGGTTGCAGCCAGAAACTTAAAACAAGACTCACCAACATCAGCATCAAGGAGGGTGACTCCCTCATTACAGACAAAATGGAGGTAGCTAGCAGACTTAACATCTTTTTCATCAGCATAGCCGCAACTCTTGTCAACAAGCTGTCCCACCACTCTGGTCGCTTTGGTGTAGAACACATTAAAGCCTTCTACAGAAAGCTAGGAGTATCCAACGATGATTTCAAATTAGAAATGGTCACAGCTGATGAGGTGTTTAAAAAATTGAGCGCGCTCCACCCTAACAAGGCCACCGGACTTGATAATATTCCCTCCAGATTCCTCAGGGACTCTGCCTCCATCATTGCCCCGATCATCACGCACATAATAAACCTATCAATTACACAAGGTCAAGTACCAAAAGATTTTAAGATAGCAAGAGTAACTCCCCTCTTTAAAAAAGGAAGCAAATTGGAACCTGGCAACTACCGACCTGTTTCTATTCTCAGTTCCGTTTCGAAAGTAATGGAGAAAATAGTTTATGAACAGGTCGATAGTTACCTTGCCACTAATAAACTCATGTACAAATTCCAATCCGGCTTCAGAACTAACCACTCCACTGACACATGCCTTCTCTATCTGACCGACCACATCAAACATGAGGTGGACGCGGGCAAATACTGCGGCATGGTCATGCTGGACCTTCAGAAGGCCTTTGACACCGTTAACCATGCTATACTGTTGGATAAGCTCAGAGCAATCGGATTTAACAAAACCTCATGGAGCTGGATGCAATCTTACTTGGAGGGGAGGGAGCAGGTGGTAGAGGTGAACGGCACTGTGTCCCCCCCCTCTCGGTGAGCTGTGGAGTCCCCCAAGGCAGTATATTGGGACCTTTACTGTTCCTAATATACATAAACGACATGTCATCGGCATGCGACTGTGAATTGTTTTTGTTTGCGGATGACTCTGCCTTGCTGGTATCCGGCAAGGACAAGTCACAGGTGGAGAAAATCATCAGTGCTGAGCTCTCTAGAACTTGCACCTGGCTCGCTGACAACAAGCTATCCATACACTTGGGTAAAACAGAATCCATCTTGTTTGGGTCCCACATCAAACTTAAGAAAGTCAATGACTTCACCATAAAAGTAGGTGACATTGTTATCACCAGGAAAGATGAGGTCACCTACCTAGGTTCCATTCTAGAGGCTAACCTTTCCTGTGATAAAATGGCAACCAAGGTAATCAAAAAGGTTAACCAACGAACGAGATTTCTCTACAGAATTTCCTCTCTGGTCAACAAAAGCACCTTGAGGATTCTGGCGGGAACTCTCGTTCAACCCTTTTTCGATTACGCATGCACCTCCTGGTACCCCAGCACCTCCAAAACCCTCAAATCTAAACTCCAAACATCTCAGAACAAGCTAGTCAGGTTACTTCTAGACCTCCACCCCAGATCCCACCTCACTCCTACCCACTTTTCTAAAGTGGGCTGGCTCAAGGTGGAGGACAGAGTTAAACAACTTGCACTGAGCCTAGTCTATAAAATCCGCTACACCTCCCTGATACCGAAGTACATGTCAAACTACTTCCTTAACGTAAATGACCGCCATAACCACAACACCAGGGGGAGCTCCACTAACCACGTTAAACCCAGATTCCGAACTAACAAAGGTCTTAACTCATTCTCTTTCTATGCCACATCAATGTGGAATGCGCTCCCAACAGGTATAAAAGAAAGGGCATCTCTATCCTCCTTCAAAACCGCAATAAAAGTTCACCTCCAGGCAGCTACAACCCTAAACTAACACCCTCCCCGGATTGCTAATAATCAAATGTAAACAATCAAATGCAGATACTTTTTCTTATGCCTTCTGATCTCTCCCTCTCTCTCTCTCTCTCTCTCTCTCTCTCTCTCTCTCTCTCTCTATGTCCACTACTTGATGTCCATATCCCCCCCCCCTCCACACCCCTGATTGTAAATAATGTAAATAATTCAATGTGATTATCTTGTGTGATGACTGTATTATGATGATAGTATATATGATAGTATATATCTGTATCATGAATCAATTTAAGTGGACCCCGACTTAAACAAGTTGAAAAACTTATTCGGGTGTTACCATTTAGTGGTCAATTGTACGGAATATGTACTTCACTGTGCAACCTACTAATAAAAGTCTCAATCAATCAATCAAAAACATGATTTGACACACACTGTAAGGTATCTTGTGTTATCACAAAATACATTTGTGCAAGTATTTTGTCAGTTTTTCCACCATTTTTTTTGCCATCACATCTTCTTTTTTTAAATTCCTTTGATTCAGGACGAGTTCTACCAGCAGTTACAGGCCATCCGGCAACCTTGGCACATACCCAGTGACACTGACAGCGACATCATGGAGCCTCCTGAGCAGGACAAAAGTGAGTCATTCCTTCATTCATGTCCAGCTGGCGTTTGTTTCTGTCCTCTTTAGTTGAATATTCTCTGCTATTTTACCTTCTGGCATGTTTGTGAGTTGACTCTAACAAAGCATCAAAAGGCATTATAAAAAGTGTAGCTTTGACAAGCTTAAGACGGCACAGTGGCTTCCTGCAAAGGTTCACCTGAGGAAACCCTCACATGTAAAACTTCATCATCTGCTTCATGCAAGAGGCATTTTTCCATCACAATCCAGTTTATAGAGGTGAATGGAACTTTCTTTGACGTCGTAAATCCCATTCTTACCGTGGTCTGGCAGGGGCCGGCATCCATTATTTTGCCTTTGAACATGAATGAAAATGAATCAAACCTAATTGAGTGCTCTGCTTCGTAAATCTTTCAGGCAGTATTATGTATGTGACGGGCTGCCAAAATGAAAAGTACTGTACATTTAATTTTCATTGAGGTTATGGACTCCACATTGGCCAACATATGGTGGCCAAAGGTCTCTCTGATCGGATACTAAAAGGACTCATAGTGTCCGGATGACCAACATTGCATTAACAAGTTCTCAATGTATTTTTTGCTCCTGAAAATATTTATGGAAGTCATTTACCATAATATCAATTATTTTTTCAGATTCAAATTCACCTTTATTGTGACTGTACTGAGGGTTACAACAAACCTTCTGTCCTCAACTGTGGAGCCTGGATACCACGCTCCCAGACTATAAGTCAGGAGGCTCGCCACAGAGGAGTGGTAGAAGACCTTATGTTGCATCTCTGTGTCCAAGTTGTGCTTCCTGAGGACGCGCAGGAAGTACAGCCGCTGCTGTGCCTTTTTCACCAAGTCCCTGACGTTAATGGTACAGGGCCAGTCGGAGGAGATGTGGGTGCCCAGGAACCTGAAGGTAGTGACAGTTTCCACCCGTTCCCCATTTATGAGGAGGAGAGTATGGTCCGGTTGTTTTTTTTCCTGAAGTCCATAACGAGTTCCTTAGTCTTTTGGATGCTCAGGGTCAGGTTGTTGTCTGAGCACCAGAGAGACAATTTCTCTACCTCGGCCCTGTACGCTGTCTCGTCCTCACCACTTGGAACGTACTTGGAACGTTCCATCGCTATACTCAATATGCTGCCCGCCATTGGTGTGACGTCATTTACAGAACTGGAGCCTATTTCCCCGCATAGACAGTATGGATAAACTAATGCAAAACTATTATTTTAATCATGTTTTTGTCGCCCTGATCCATGATTACTTTAAAACTGATATGTTTAAACATTATGAGCAAAAGAAAAAATATACAAGAATTGTCATTACCGGACTTCACTGCTCTTTCATTTCCTCTTCTATAGACACCAAAGCCTGTGTTTCCTCATGCTCTTTCAGCATTTTTGAGGAAAACATCAGTAGAAGAGAACGCAGTAGTAAACATACAGGTAGGTGGAATTTCCTGCTTGGCATTTCTGCCTGCTGCACCCCCTCCAGTGCCCATTGGTCTACTTCAGGGTCATCAGCCTGGAACCACCAATCCTCAGTGTATCGCCCCTTTCATCCTCGAACATCCCCTGTTGGCGGAGCAGTGACATTGGCCTCTCCCTGTCACTCCCTGCAGCTAATAGATTTTGGGGTTAGGTGTTCTTTCTCCAGCACTTGTCCTTCCTCCTCAGCAACAGCAAAATCTTCCTTTTTCTCCCCTTCCCACAGTTATTTTGCTGCTCTCTTCATCTTCCCTTGCGTCACTCCTGTGTCCCTCAAGAGGCGTGTGGTTGCCATTCCTACAAAGCCTCTGCATCCAACTTCAACTGGGTAGATGGTGGTCTTCCAGCCAACCTCTCGGCACTCGGGGGCCAACTCTGCATATTTGGCCTTTTTGCGCACGAATGCAGCCTCAATTCTTCCTCCTGTGGAATCGTCAATTCGATGAGGTGCCCCGACTTTGCATCAATGGACCAAACAACAATAACGGGACGAAGAGATGTAGTAGTGATCTCTGTAGAAAAGCGAAGTTGTCTGCCGAGGTCAACCTTCATGTCCCACTCATGGTCAGGGGAAAATGGGTGTTGGAGCGTCCCTTGATCTGGTGTATGTCAGTTCCCCATCTTCCATGACAAAGTTGGTGTAGTTCTTTACTGGTGGTGACTTCTTGTTGTTTTGGCGCTTAGGCTAAACAAGACCTGAACATATAATCATATCACACATTTTTATTTGAGATGCAGTAATCCTTCACTCAATGCCTTTGAAGCATTAGGGAAGATGCTCCTGTTTTTAGTCAGACAGTCAGCAAGTTGAGCTTTTGTATGAGCTCTTTAACACTGCTCATTTCCAACGTAAGTCTTTTGTCTATGCCCTGCTTTTTGGATCTTTGTGTATTAAACAGTGAATCATTGTCAGTAACACAGATCACACAAGGAGTATTACGGGGAAGTTTTTTTAAGTTGACTTTGGGTAAGCACACCATATATGTCCGCACAGCTTGGCTCCAACTTCCACATTTATACTCGCAAATCATGCTGACCTCACACTCTTGGCTTCCGTCTGCTCTAATGTTTCAACCTCTGTTCGTGCTTGCTTTTATAACCAACAGTTCATCCTCCGTATATTCGGGTTCAAAAAGAAAAGGATATTACATATTGTTATGAACGTGCCTGTTAGTACATTATAAATATATGCAGTGTAAAATATTGATGGAGGGTTTTGAAGTTGTTTTAGAGGGCTTTGAAGGCTACAACGGTAGTGTTTTTATCATCTTTAGGATCCTAAAAAAGAAAGACTTGTGCGTTCTTGTCTTTTATGATGATTGTGAATGTATGGGCAAAATTCCAAAAAAAGTGCAGTTCTCCTTTAGGGGTAACCTTTTCTGACTTTACTTTACAGATTACTTTGTTGACGTCATGAATGGATTGCACAGTTGCATTTTTCAAACTGGATGCCAGAATGCAAGTGTCAAACATAACATCAGGCCTCGTCTGCTTGGCTATCCATCGGATCTGCCCTAGTTTTGATCTTAGCTGATCCGTTTCAGCCTCTTTCAGATATGAATTTCTCTGTACAGCCCTCACTGCATCTACCGGTATGTTAAAGGGTTGCAGATGATTAATATAGTTGTGCTGATGGATCTGAACCCCACCATCCACAGTCGAAAAGTCCATGCCTACACAATAGAAGTTTTCACGTTCCTCACGCCCAACATGAAAAGGTGACCTCAATTTGGGAATCACATTTGTTATAAACGTATTTAGCCCTGCCCAAAATCATTCATCAACATGGCATGCCAGGACTCCAGTAACTTTTGAGTGTTCATGTTCATTTACCCCAAAAAAGATTGCTGGGTCTACCTGTGAAACTGGCACATTTGCTGTGCCATTTTGCGTTCACTTTGTTGTACCAATACAATGATGCATCAGCAAGAGCATAAACACATTTCTTCACTTCCAAAGAATGCCTTTGCATCCTGCCTCAGGTGGTGGGCGCACATAATGGTCTGTAGACAGTTCCATGCCTTGCAAAATGCAAATGTTATGTACACAGAGTGAACTTTGCATTCACTCCGGCAGATTACTGCTAACATCCTTGTAAGGGATTCTGAGACACAGGTTGGAGATCGATGGGGGATCGACGTCGATCTCTCGGAGTGAAGTCACTGAGGTAGTTAGACAACTCCACAGTGGCAAAGCTCCGGGGGTTGACGAGATCCGTCCAGAAATGCTGAAGGCTCTGGGTGTTGATGGGCTGTCTTGGTTGATACGCCTTTTCAACATTGCGTGGAAGTCTGGGACAGTGCCGAGGGAGTGGCAGACTGGGGTGGTGGTTCCCCTTTTCAAAAAGGGGGACCAGAGGGTGTGTGCTAATTACAGGGGTATCACACTACTCAGCCTCCCTGGGAAAGTTTACGCCAAGGTACTGGAAAGGAGGGTCCGGCCGATAGTCGAACCTCAGATTCAAGAGGAGCAATGTGGATTCCGTCCTGGTCGTGGAACAACTGACCAACTCTTTACGCTTGCGGGAATCCTGGAGAGGGCCTGGGAGTATGCCTATCCAGTCTACATGTGTTTTGTGGATTTGGAGAAGGCGTATGACCGCGTCCCTCGGGAGATCTTGTGGGAGGTGCTGAGGGAGTACGGAGTGAGGGGAACCCTGTTGAGGGCCATCCAATCTCTGTACAACCAAAGCGAGAGTTGTGTCCGGGTGCTTGGATGTAAGTCGGATCCGTTTCCAGTGGGGGTTGGTCTCCGCCAGGGCTGCGCTCTGTCACCTATCCTGTTTGTGATTTTCATGGACAGGATTTCTAGGCGGAGTCGTGGCCATGGCGGAGAGGGTATACGTCTCGGGGGGCTAAAGGTTGCGTCACTGCTGTTTGCAGATGATGTGGTCCTGATGGCACCTTCGGTTCGTGACCTTCAGCTCTCACTGGATCGGTTCGCAGCCGAGTGTTCAGCGGCTGGAATGAGGATCAGCATCTCCAAATCTGAGGCCATGGTTCTCAGCAGGAAACCGATGGTTTGTACAGTCCGGGTAGGGGACAGGACTCTGTCCCAGGTGGAGGAGTTTAAGTATCTCGGGGTCTTGTTCACGAGTGAGGGAAAGATGGAGAAGGAAATCAGCCGGAGAATCGGAGCAGCTGGGGCAGTATTGCAGTCTCTCTGCCGCACTGTTGTGACGAAACGGGAGCTGAGCCAGAAGGCAAAGCTCTCGGTCTACCGAGCTATCTACATTCCTACTCTCACCTATGGTCATGAAGTGTGGGTAATGACCGAAAGAATAAGATCGCGGATACAAGCGGCCGAAATGAGTTTCCTCAGAAGGGTGGCTGGCATCTCCCTTAGAGATAGGGTGAGAAGTGCAGTCACCCGAGAGAGACTCGGAGTAGAGCCGCTGCTCCTTCGCTTGGAAAGGAGCCAGCTTAGGTGGTTCGGGCATCTCGTGCGGATGCCTCACGAGCGTCTCCCTAGGGAGGTCCTCGTTGCACGTCCCACTGGGAGGAGGCCCCGCGGCAGGCCAAGGACCAGATGGGGGGATTACATCTCCTCTCTGGCCTGGGAACGCTTCGGGATTCCCCAGGAGGAAGTCGCAAATGTTGCTCTGGAGAGGGAAGTCTGGGGGTCTTTGCTGGAGCTGCTGTCCCCGCGACCCGATTCCGGATAAGCGGTTGAAGATGGATGGATGGATGGAAGGTTGGAGAATATTTGGGCAGGTCATAAATATAGAGTTCTTTAAAGCCTCTGGCTACAAGTCGTGCTTTTAGCACGATACCATTAGGTGTTTCTTTAAGACTACAGATACCACTGGTAGAGACACAATTTTCACCTGCATCTTCAACTTCTTCAAAGACTTGATTATAACACCAATTAATTATTTCTGCCTGTTTGGCTGCATCAAATGAGAGATATTTTGTCATAAATACATAGGGGTGTAACGGTACGTGTATTTGTATTGAACCGTTTCGGTACGAGGGTTTCGGTTCGGTTTGGAGGTGTACCGAACGAGTTTCCACACGAACATATTAAGTAGCCAAAAGCTAAAGTCTTAACAAGCTGCTCCGCTTTCTGCCTATGTCTCAGTCAGTACGCTACACAGCACCCAGCATTGCCCCATCACACAACCATCTGATTGGTTACACACGGAGCGGTAACAGCCAATCAGCAGTGCGTATTCAGAGCGGTAACAAACAATCAGCAGTGCGTATTCAGAACGCATGGAATCAGTGCTCCAGCGTCGAGCAGGTAGGTGTTTAGCAGGTGAGCATAAGACAGCGGACTCTCCCCAAATTATAATAAACACCTCCCAGTCAACTACTAGTAACATCACTATGAGTCTGTTGATGTTCTAGAAACCTAAACGGCAGCTCAGCTAGCTCGCAGTCCTGGCTTGAGGTGAAGGCTAATTAGCTTTTAGCGTAACGTTAGCTCATTTGGCGGTGTGTGTGTGTGTGTGTGTGTGTGTGTGTGTGTGTGTGTGTGTGTGTGTGTGTGTGTGTGTGTGTGTGTGTGTGTGTGTGTGTGTGTGCGTGCGTGCGTGCGTGCGTGTGTGTGTGTGTGTTACGGACAGCAAAGCCCTGTCTGTCTGTTATTTCACTTTACCTTTTTCTCTGTTGATTGAGCTGTGTTGAAGCAGCAAAAAAGTACATTATGTTAAATGAAGAGTTTCTGTCTCTGATAGTTGATATAATAATGTAACTGCATCATTAAGCCTACATGAACTCCATGGTGTTCAGGGATGAATAGTCTCTCCTATTGCTATTGTACTATTTTTTCAGCTATAGTTACATTAATCACTAGTAATGGAGCAGCCTAGTTTTGAATGGCAGGGTCCCTGCTATCACATGTTGATAAAAATATAACTCTTACATAATAAAAATCAACGACAGGCTTTCCAAATGCTTTAATAAATTAAGCATGATGAGTTGACTTGAAACTGTTTAATGCTGCACTTTTTATATGTAAAATAATAGTTTTGTCATTTTATTTAATCTGAGCAACAACTTGAGGCAGTTTAATGTTGATTAACGTGGGCAGAATTATTATAGTGTTCCCAATGTTAAAAGGATAAAGCCATTGTTTACAAATTTGGTAAATAAATAACCAAAAATATATATTTTGTTGTTTTCTTACTGTACCGAAAATGAACCGAACCGTGACCTCTAAACCAAGGTACGTACCGAATCAAAATTTTTGTGTACCGTTACACCCCTATAAATACATCATCTTTGTTTTTCTGTTTCAATGCTGAGGCTCCCTACATGTGACATGTCAATTGCTTCTTTTCGCTCATCAGGTTTAAGATATTGCAAGTTAAACCAGGTATTGTTCTTTCCTGTGGCTTTACCAGCTCTGCTAAAAATCTTAGCTTTATATTGAGCACCATCATCTCTGCCCTTGAAGGTCACAGTCTGTCCTGGTTGCGACTGTACACCTACAGACGATGCAGCACTTACATCGACATTGTTTTCTTTCTCAGTTTGTCTTACTCATGTGTATTTTATAATGGGGCGTGGAACGTTGTCTGTATTTACAACCCTATCACTAATGTTGACTATTTCATCATCTGCATTGTGTTTATTGTCTGAGTTATTTTCTACACCATCTGCCGCCGCTTCCTCGCGTTCTACCTTTTGTCTAAGATCATCTTGCGAAGTCTGACTCTTTTCATTCTGTGTGTTGTATTTACAAAGCCTTGAGTGATGAACTACAATTTTGCCATGTCTCACAAATACAACTGCTCCATCCTGACCAATAACAACCCCTAGACCCTTACACTCTTTACAGTCATCATGTTTGTAATACACTTAGTCTCTGTGGGTCTAAGTTGCTTGTGCAGAGTCCCCTTAATTCTCTGTGAATGTTCAGCTTCTGTAAATGCTTTTCTGGATACATGGAGAGCGGATTTATGTTCTACTACCCTGGCACTCACAGTGGTACCTTCCAGAGGAGGTACTTTATCTACCAGCACAGATGGAAAATTGGGAAATGAGCTGTACCCATGCACATTATGCGTACTGTTCTTTGCCATGAGGGCCCATTCAACGGCAAAATGCCGGTCACAGTCATTTTCTTATTTTACCTTCTGGAGGATTTCGGTGAGTGTCTGATTTTGTCTTTCCAGCAGTCCATTACTGCTGGAAAAAACTTCATGCTGTGATTTTTATCTAAATGTTAAAGTTCTCTGCCATATCCCGGACTTCTGCATTGTTTAATAATCCACCATTGTCACTGTAGAGCTTTTGTGGAGGACCGTGGACACTTATCCATGTCAATGATGGCGTTGACTATTTCAGAGGATTTCTTTGTTTTCACAATGACTCCTGGACTGAAACATGTGAAATGGTCGATGATTTGAAGATACCAAACGCCTGTTTCCAACTCATGTAGATCCACTGTGATGGTTTCATTATACTCCGAGGCTAAAGATTAACCTGCAGCAGGTTTTGGCTTCGTCTTGCTGAATCTCTTGCATATGTTACATTCATTTACTATCTGTAGCAAAATAGTGGAATATTATTTGTCATTCAGTACGTATCCATGCACTAAATTAGTCTGACTTCCTCAAATAGTTTGGTTCTAAATGGGCCTCCCACAGCCCATGGAAACACCTTAATCCGAACTTGTTCGGTTTTTGAAAAGTCGGACTAACACACGATTGAAAACCAGATCTTCGTATCGTACATGCGCCCGTCAACGCGTGAGATACATCCCGGAAGCAGATACCATTCAATAAAAACCACAACAATTGTAATGAAGAGGATACTTTTATTTAATCACAAATTAATAAAACAGAACATTTTGAAGTGCATCGATGGTAGAAAAAAAGAAACAGAGATATATTTAACAAGGTAACTAAGGAAATGTTGAAAACTCCTGGACGAACTATGAAAGAGAATGAAGCACATATATTACAAATTAGAAGGAGAATAATAAAGCATACACAAACCTCTTCATGCAGCATTACCAAACTGATTAACAGTAACTCTGTATTCCACACAACTGGCAAGATAGTCCAGAAAAATAGCAACCAAGTTCATCTGGAACAGTATCCAGTCGGGTCACGAACGCTCTTTTCCTTCAGGTTTAAAACTCCTTCCATCAATCCACAGATTGATGGAAGGAGTACTCCTTCCTTGTACTCCCTCGTCCCAGGAAGAATGCTTTGCGGAAATCTTTTATTTATAGATCTTTATCGCTCTGTAATAACCTGCCTCGAATTCTCACCAGCATTGAAAGTAAACAGGTTTTTAAAAAGAGAGTAATATTTTATCTGAGTCTTTAAATTAGTTTGCTTGTTGATGATTTGTTTTGTTTTATATTGTGTAGTTATATTTATATGGTAATTATTATTCTGTGACTGTAAATTGTTTGCTTGTTTTCTTATTGATGCTTTTATTTTTTTATTTTTTTCTGTATTGTGTAGTTATAATTATATGCTTTTACTTGTAATTGTATTGAATTGTGGACCCCAGGAAGACTAGTGGGTTGTTGAGGCAACCAGCTAATGGGGATCCTTAATAAAAATAAAAATAAAAATCAAATCAAATCACAGAGCCTTTGCTGCCTTATGAATGAACTCCTAGACTTTCAAAAGTTTTGTTTTCATGATTCTCGGTCCAAAAATTTCTTGAAAAAAACTCTGCCGTCGGTCTTTCTTGACTTCGGACCTGCCTCCGCTCCGATACATTCTTGGTACTAGCGTCATGTTCGTAGAGCTATCCAGTATCATTTCTATTTAACATCAGCATAGCCATTAGAGACGTAATATTTCTAATCCGTGCCAATATTACAGCGGACATCACAACATAGCTAGGCTCTTAACTTGTTAGAAGCCACAAATGCCTAGTGTGACTTCATATAGGTCAACCGGAAAATAAATAAATTAACCGCGCTAAAAGGAAAAAAGCGTCTCCCAGTGTACGGGAGGCACACTGCATAAGATCTATAGTCACATTAGAGAAAGTCCATGGACACTTGGACTTCACACGTAGATGTGAAATACAAAAAAATTGAACTATTTGAGAAATTAGACTAATTTAGTGCATGGAAATGTAGTGAATGTTTCCAGACCTGTGAATAAGCTTCTGCAACTGATCTGCCGATGCATGTCCAAACTGTGGAGTTTCAAAATAACTTTCAGTTTCTCAGCTTGAGACATGTTGTCAGTTATTGCAAGAACTTCATCTTCATTTACATTATCTTTCTCTCTGATGTCCACACAATAGTGTCCAGAACTGGTGAACTCCAGAGGTACATTCTGCTTGAACATTACAGCTCTGTCATTTTTCATGTCCAAAACAGTCCCTGCTATTTTCAATGAGGTCTTGCTCAGCAGTAATGAGATGTCTGCTTCAACCAACTCAGTTTCTATATGGCAGATTTTTTTGTTTCCTATTTTGGCTGGTCATCTCATTAGTCAGTTTCTATCTCCAAATTTAAATGGTCTGCGACATGGAACGTCCGTCGGAAGTAGCTTCATCACTTCATTTTGGCTCTGTTCATTCAAGTAGTTCGTCAGCCATTTTTCCCACAGACGGTGCGAGTACATGCGGTATTAATGATGACAGACCCAAAGGATTCAGTCAGAAAAATCTCTGACTCAGACATTGAAGGGGATTTGTTTCCCGGTAGCGGTGTCCTTTGTTGACTGCTCTGTGACGTCATGTGACAACCGCCTCCTCCTTGTGTTCTTAGCTCTGTAAAGAATACAATATCCTGATTCACTTGTATTGCATTGCATTGCATTGTATTGAATTAGTAAGCTAAGTCTTGCCTGCAGAAATGTTCAACAATTCTGACCCTCTGATGTTCTGGTTGGTATCTGGCTCCCAGGTTGTCTAGATTCCTTGTTGGATAGATAGAATAAAATAAACAGAATACTAGCCACTTACGTCCTTTGTCTCTCTGTTTTTAGCTGCTCTTCTTTCTCCATCTCCCAAAGGTTCTGACTCAGTCTTTCTCCTCTTGAGGGTGCTCCTGATTTTCAGGATCGCATTTGGCTTGAGTTTTTGTTTAATTACTTCCATCCAAACGCCGACCCTTCTTCTTTGAAGTCATAATCATTTTTAAAGGTTGCTGTAAATTACACTCCGCTCATTTGGTCTGTCCCATTTTGTGCGAGGCAATTAACTGGAGAGGTCCATACTTTCCTCATATTCCTATCATTTGAAATGTATGCAGGCAGACCCATTCTTTAGTTGTATTGCTACAACCTGGTATCCATATTTTCTAAATCCTTCAAATTCTGCGTGAAAGTATTGTAGTATTGTGTAAGTGTTCTGGGATGAGGATGCAACAATCCTAAAGTCACTATCATGCCTATTTTGGGGGGAATTTTAACTGGAGACATCATTCCTGTGTCCAGAACTATGAAATATGTGTCAATGTTGTCAGCATTAGAGGGGTCCTTTAAATTAGAGTGTCATATGGGCATCAGTGTCCAAAGAGCGGCAAAAGCTGAGAAAGAAGAACGAAAGTGAACGTGTTGATAGAAGATGTCAATCCGGATTAATCCATCATCATTACTAAACTGATGAAAAATGTTAACGCAATTAACACATCTGTACCGGAGAATGACTAAAAATGTATAAAACTTTTTAGCATATACATGGGTGGTTCAGGCCTGTTAATAAAGTCTAAAATGTCCAAATGACCCCCCCCCCCCCATCTTTTGGTGTTTCAATATACGGCCCCTCTGGGAAAAAAGCTAGGAAACGCTCGCATTATGACTTCTTGTCATTAAATGATGATAAAATGTAAGCTTGTAGTGTTACAGTATCTTTATGAAAAGGTGAAAAAATGCCGATATTGTACCCGGAGCACATGGTAAGGACACACTGATTACATCACAAAGTTTGAAGAAAAATGAGCCGGGCCGCCAGCCAGAACTGCCCTTAAAATTGGCGTTCCTCTCGTTTCTCCCCTCAGGAAACGCAAGCTTTAAAACTAAATGGGATTCAAAATGTTTCACTGACGTCATAAAACAGGAATTCCTGTCCAACGAAAGAGCGAGCGAGCAAATGGTTGTCACATGGAAACATATTGTAACGAAAGTGAGTTCACCGAGAGCAGGTCACTTTATCAAAATGTGTGTCTTACTTCATGACACTTGGTACTGTAAGCTTAGAGCCACGTTGAATTATTAACACCGCCGCGGACACAATGGGGGAAGCTGACAGACCTCAGCAGCCACAAACTGTGAAAAAAAGCAAAGTTGTGAATGTTTGTGGTCATTTGATTTATGTGTGTTTGTACACATGGAAAATGCATGACAACAAGCCTCGTACCACCATTGATCAACAAAAGATATTCTTATAGTGTACACATTAAGTATCATCCAATGACCTTAAATAACCTAGCAGTTTATTTAAAGCTAATTATCGGACACAAGTTCAACATTTATTCATGTTCCATGGCCAAAAAGAGGAAATCACTGTCAGTGAGAGTACCCCTAAAAAAAGTACTGGTACTCAATGATTATACTATATATATTTACTATAAATACTCACATTGTTTTCAGTAGATGCGAACCACAGTGCATTTGAATTCAACAAATGTCAATGTAATAGGGGTGCTGAAAAAAATAAATTGACATCAAAAAAGCGATTCTTATATTGATTCTTTTTTTTTTTTTTAAATCGATTTAAAAAAAATATGTTTTTTAGTCCATTCCCGTTTTTATTCACTATGCGTGTACATCAGGGGTTCCCAAACTATGGCCCGCCAGCGCCCAAAATCCGGCCGACGGGAAGTCCCAAATAAACATTTTTTAAAAATGATTTAAATTTTTTTTAATCTGTCCTTTCTAATCCATTTTTTTGCGGCTTGTTACTCTCGGTGTCTCCTAGCCGCTGAGACAAATCCTATTGTCTAAAAATGCATTTTCCCATCGATAACGTGACATCATCGTGCTCTGAATATACAGTATATACTGTGTGTGTATGTATATATATATATATATATATATATATATATATATATATATATATATATATATATATATATGTATATGTATACATATATATATATGTATATGTATATGTATACATATATATATATGTATATGTATATGTATATGTATATATATATATATATATATATATATATATATATATATATATATATATATATATATATATATATATATATATATATATATATATATATATTTATATATCAGTGACGTGTGAGGTTCATGGCTGGTGAGGCACAGACTTCATCACAGTCAGATTTACAAACATATGAACCCTAAAGAGTATCTTATTCACCGTGTGATTGGCAGCAGTTAATGGGTTATGTTTAAAAGCTCATACCAGCATTCTTTACACAGCCCTTTGAGACACTTGTGATTTAGGGCTATATAAATAAACATTGATTGATTGATTGATTGATTGATTGATTGACATACAAACTGTAGCACACAAAAAAGCACATTTAATAAAAAAAACATTATTATGGTCTTACCTTTCTTGCTGGACATCCACACAGCCAGCCTTTGCGTGTGTACCACGCCGTTTGAAAAGAACGGGTCTTCTGTCCCGAAGTCAAAAGCAAACCTTTTAGCACCGGCGTTGGTCTACCTTTAATTATTACTTCCTGCTTCGATTGAAAGTCCAGTTTAGAAAACTGTTTTATTTTAGATATGTAATCCTCCATGTTTTCAATAAAAGTTCAGGCGAGAGGAAATAAACAATCGCTGCACTTGACTTGCTAAATGCTTGTTCTCACTTCTTCTGCGGCCGAGGAATGATCTCTGGGATCACTACCGCCCTCTACCACCAGGAGGCCGGATTACTGCGAGCCTCAGCCAGTACGTCTTTTGCAGCAGTTTTATGAATGCTCAGCACAAAAAATATGTTACACACATACAGTTGTTGACAAAATACACTGTACATTATATACCTCAGCTAACTAAACTATGGAAATGTATAATATAATCCACATAGCAATACGGTCTCACTGCACAGCAGGCCAGCAGTTCGCCGAGTCATTGCGCACAATCCATGTTGAGGCACTGAGTGACGTGCCTCAACTGGCTGCTGATCACCGCACCGTCTCTTCTCAGTATTTGAACGGCAAATGTGAAAATAAAAATAATCTAAAACTGGTGAAGTTAAAGGGAAAATAACTTTAGTATAATCACTGGATACATATAACAATTTAATTTTTTTTTTTTTCTTTTTACATTTTTTTTCTTTCCATAATGGCAGGTGAGGCCATGCCTCCCCTGCCTCTAGTGACTGCACGTCACTGATGACGTCACTGCACGTCACTGATGCGGCTCCTGATGTGGGCGTCCTCTTAGTATTTTGAATTTTTACCACACATGGTAGCCCCAATAATTCATTAAGTCGAGCTCATGTTGTAGAAAGTTGAATGACGCGGACACGTTTGTTACTGAATACTTTCTATCAGACTTCTGCCATGGCAACTTTGTGTATGTAATGAGCAACTATAATTATTTGATATGCTTAAATGTGTAATGTGTCGTTTTAGCTCAGCTGTTGTGTAGCTGCTAGCTCCTCGTAGCCTACAGGTGTCTAAAGTGCAGCATGTATTTTGCATGGGATGAATAAAATGTCCTGCCATACATTGTTTTTGGCACCTTGTATATCTATATCAGGGTTAACTTTGTCCAAAGTGTTTGGCCAAAGGTTCCCTCCCGGAGGTACAGGTGGGAAAGCAAGGTCAACAATGGCTTGCATGTATGCATCGGCAAGAGACTTATATTGTAGTATGTCCAAAGTGTTAATGTCATGTGTCAAAAATGTCTGACGGAGAAAATGGTCAGACGTGTACAAGGGGTTAATTTTCGGAGGCAGGATTAATCTTAGAGGGGGCGTGTTAATACCTCCTTCTCTTGTCACTGGAGTAGGGGGCGGTGTCCTAGTCAAAGTCTGGGCGGGTTGTTTGAATTGTCTTGCGCATGCGCGGCAGACAAAAAACCAATCAGTTCATTCTGTCATTAATCATCGTTTCTTTTGCTGCATTTCGTTTTTCCACGTAATCCCCGTTTACTTTTATCGTACGCCAAACTCTTAAATTCTTTCCCTGAGTGTTCCATTTTCACCAGCGCGCACACACACACACACACACACACACACACTCAGCAGCACACACACACACGAGCACGCGTAAGCACTCCCGCACACACACACTCACACTCAGCAGCACACACACACACGAGCACGCGTAAGCACTCCCGCACACACACACACACACTCAGCAGCACACACACACACGAGCACGCGTAAGCACTCCCGCACACACACACTCACACTCAGCAGCACGAGCACGCGTAAGCACTCCCGCTCACACACACTCACACTCAGCAGCACACTCTCTGCGTTTCACTTTACCATAAAACTTCCAGTTACTTTTTTATTTTATTTGTTTTATTTTATTTTACCAGACGTTTGAGTTCACGACTTTTCAAGTATTGTAAACTCCCTCTTAACCCTTTTAAGGAACGTTCTCCTTTTTTTTTTTTCTCTCTACCTGCTAGTTCCATTGTCGACAACCGTCCATTCAATTGATCATTACACAGTAATGATTAATCACATTTTTCCCCGACCGCCATCACATTCCTGTCTGTCACACTCCAAAGCCATGTGTCTATTTCTTTATGTTTTAGTGTCTTATCTCACTGGGATCTTTCAACCCGCTTCCTTACGTTTCAGTGTCTTATCTCACTGGGATCTTTGAACCCGCTTCCTTACGTTTCAGTGTCTTATCTCACTGGGATCTTTGAACCCGCTTCGTTACGTTTTAGTGTCTTATCTCACTGGGATCTTGCAACCCGAACTCATTAAGGGACGACCAAATTCCCAGGGTAAGCTACACCCAACTATTAGTTCACTCGTCAATGAAACTGCCCGTCACGGTAATCGAGACACAATGGCCTGAGTTGACCACTTATTTACAATTTTAATGCAATGGCAGGCTCGGCAAAAATGCAATCAATCTTTCAAAATCACCAATCTGTGCCTGGGATTACAAAACAGTGTTTGACTTACAGACTTCAAGACAGACTCCTAACGCAGATTTGATCTAAAAAGAAAGGTTCTGCTTACCTTGAATTGGCCAATTGAGTCTGTCCAGAAGATTGCAAGAAGTCATCAATCAACAGCGTGCCATCTCGGACGAAGCCCCCAAATTGTTGCGTTGACCAGCATTCCTCCAATGGGGAATTCAAATTGCTAGTCTCTCCCAGATTCTTTTTATGGCAATACGCTGATGTTTATATTCAATCTCCAGGCAATAGTTGGTATTTTGTAGTTTATTCTCAAAGCTTAGAGGACAAACCTGAGACCAACCCAGCACCCAAGCGTTCCCTAGCCCGGTCCAGATCGGTCTAACAAAACCCCGGAACTCCTGTCTACTTCCTCCTTCTCCTGTCCCCCCCACCTGCTGTTTCCCCAGTCTAGCTGTGCTCCTTATCTTAGGAATGTAATGGCAGTCTCAACAAAGACAGCGCTCTGACTCTAACCAAGGACACTCGAATACAAGCACTTTGTACCACACGAGACATTAGCTGATGTAAATATGACTATAGGAGTTTTTAGAAAGAAGTAACACTTAAATATGGATATGCTTCCAACAATATATATATATATATATATATATATATATATATATATATATATATATATATATATATATATATATATATATATATATATATATATATATATATACAGCCCGGCACATTTTTTTTAACCCAATGCGGCCCCTGAGTCAAAAAGTTTGGGGACCCCTGGTATACATCATACATGAGTAGCCAAGAGGAACTTTGTGACATTTAAGCTGTTTTAAAAAGGCTTTATTATTATTTTTATACCAAAAAATATATACTGCAATAATCGGTTTGAATCGAGAATTGTCTTGAATCGAGAATCAATTGTAAATTGAATCGTAAAACCAAAAATCGAAATCAAATCGTAAGTCCCATCCATAAAATGTAAAAAAAATATTTAAAAAACAAATAATCATAAGAATACAATACAGCGACATCTTTGTATGAAAACCAACACTTCCCATCCAACCTGATGGCGCTTGAGAGATGCTGCAAAGAGGAATGGGTGAAACTGCCTAAAGATAGGTGTGCCAAGCTTGTGGCGTTGTATTTAAAAAGACTTGAAGCTGTAGTTGCTGCCAAAGGTGCATCAACCAAGTATTGAGCAAATGCTGTGTATACTCATGTACATGTGATTGTTTAGTTATTTGTTTTTATTCAATTTTGGAATAAGGCTGTAAAATTTTAAAATGTAGAATAAGTAAAGCGCTGTGAATACTTTCCAGATGCACTGTACTGTATATACAGTATAATGTTTCTCGTGCTAAAGCTAATGTTTTTGACCAGTGAATCCACTACAGTTGTGGTTCATGTAATTGAATGTGATTGATTGATGCATTTTGTGCCCCAGGTGGTGCCCGAGATGCCAGCAAGAGATCCGTTTTTTCAGGTAAGAATCAGCAAAACTAATAACAGATTTTCCTCATGATCGTAACCGTGCTTAAGAGCACTTTGGCAAGCAGCTCACGTTGTGAGAGCGGATGACCTCGCTTCTTGTTTCAAAATAATGACCAATAGTTGGCTTGCCCTGGAAGCCACCAAAGTTTGAATTCAATTATCCTTACAAGCTAAATGGTGAGTGGAGTCTGTGCATGTGGAGAGACAGAAACGTCAGTCCTGTGAAGTCATGAGGTGCTTCAGGCGTTTACAACGTTTGGGAAGGGAGAGCGTCTGTCTGCGGTTCTTCTCTTGTGGCTGCTGAGGTGCCCGCAGTTCCCAGCGTCAGTGTGCCAGCCTGGAACACGATGTGAGAGCAGGCTGCTACTTGGCTATCAGAGAGGCCCCGCCATCGCTACGGCAACTCGTTCAAAGCTCTCCTCTGTGAAATATGGTTGTTGGAAGTTTGACTGGACAGTGCCAGGCCTCATTTTCCAGCCCTCGTTCAAATATGATGTTCAAACTGCTTCTCAAAGTCACAATTATTATTCTCGTGAATGGTTTCTAGGAGACTAAAGTTTTAATCTGTCACACCCGCAGGCCTTTGAAGACCAAGACCAGCGTTATTGATCCAATCCAACCAACTTATTATGCAAGCCGCTGGACATTTTAAATGTGAGACATTATTTTTTATAATTCCTATGAATGAAACAAGATTGTATACGTTTTTTTTCCACCAATATTTCATAGACAATATACTGTTACGACAATGAATATTTTTGTTGGCGCTTTAGCATGCCTTTTGTTGTGACAACCTATCTTAGTCACATTCTGACGGCAGGTGAAATTTGTTGCTGATCTGAACAAGCTAATGCCTCCATTAGTTCACACTCCACACCAACAGGGGGCACTCTGATGTTGCTGGGTATGGTTCTCTGCAAATATACAACCTAGAAGTTAAGGTATGTATTATCCAAAAGTAACACAGTTGGGCATTAGCTTGTTCATGCGCTTTCAAATTACAGAAGGACTTTAATGATATGCACTATGAATATGCGGAGGAAGTTCCAGGAATGATAATAAAATGATTTGGTGCTGTTCTCTTTTCTGCACATATTTTTGCCATAAGGTTTTTTTTATATTTAAAAGATATAAGTGTACTGCACATTGTTTGGAAAATGTTGTCCATCATCCACAATCCTAATGTGAGATAAGAACACAATTATTTCCTTTTTCTGTGCATTCGAAATAGTAAAATAAAAAAACTGTTAGCAAGAGACAGCTAGCAATTGAGGTAAAGGGGATACAATCTTTTCCGCCTAAAGAGCACTTTTAAAACTTCAAACACCGTTTTATATACATGCTGTAAGTATGTAGCGTATGTAATCTCATAAGAGGCACATTCATGGTAACATGTTATATTTACAGTATTTTGCTCATTTTAAGCATTACTATTAACTCCTTTTCTGTGCACATTGCTATGCGATCCAAGAAAATGTCTAAATTAAAGTAAAATAATACTTTTTTTTAGTGTAAAGTAATTGATTTCAGTTTATTTTATTTTACATAATGTAGGAAGTGTGGCCCATTAAGCATAAAAAAAAGTAAAATATAACTACATATAATAATAATAATGGTAATAATAATGATAATTAAACAAGTAATTAAAATGTGACTTAATTTCATGTAAGGTCATTTTATTATTGAATGTTTACACAATGTAGTGGGTGTGGACAATTAAGAATTTCAATTTTAAAAATCTAATTTAAAACTATAATTCCATATAATAATTATTATGATACATTAACACAAAGGTACAAAGGGGTAATTTGATGTTAGGCAGACCTTGGTAGGACAGAATTATTGCTGCTCGACACAACACAACATAATTAACAACACTATAAGACAGGTATATGTTTATTATTTTGTTATTTAATCACAAACACAACAGGGTTTTTTCACAACAGCACCATCTGCTGGATGCGGCGGGTCGTTGTGCTACTGGTCTTACTGATTCAATCTCCTAATGTGTGGTCCTGTGTGGTTTTCTACGTGTAAGACCATAGACACCATGACGACCGATCCATCCATGTGAACCCGACTAGAGTTCTTTGGCCCGGATGTCCTCGACTTGTGACTCCATCTCCGAGGATGCGGTCAACAACGTTGTCACAAGTCCAGTGAGTGATGCGTGAGAACGCTAAAAACCTCACACAGCATGCGGATTCATATCCATATTTCAACACGTCATGTGAACGGGATGTGGTTTTTAAAGGTTAAAAATACAAGCTGATGACATTCACATAATATAATCCTAATGGTCTTTTTAATCGCCCTCGTCCTCCCCATAAATTGTTTATTTTCTCAACAAAAAAAGGTCAAGTATTTAACAAAATGGGTTGGTTTTTTTTCAATCTTCTCATTCCACTTGAGCAGTAGATTCTGATCCCATATGCTGCACATGCTCTCTGTTTATACTGACTCGCTTTTTCTCTGACTTCATATTTCTGCACCGCTCTGGCAGTGAATGTCAGCAGGAAGAAAAAAAAATCAAAGCGTACGCAGACTTGGAACGCAGCTGAGCAGCTTGAAAGATGAAGACTTGAGTTACCGCCGCAGATGTCACTTAAAGATGTTGCTTTATCTCCATCTGCTCATGTTTGTGTATTACAACCTATCAAGATCAACTGCTGGACTTAATGCTGATCTCTTATTCACCACTAAATAAGAAAGGCAAGTTTATGTTTAGAGCACTATTTGTGCAATTCAAAGTGATTTACAGAAAATTACAAGATGGCAAAAATTTAAATATAAAATGATCATAAAATAATCATAATTAAAATTAAAACCGGTTAATAAAATCATCATAAAAACAATCATAATTCAAATCAACCAACTATAGTGTGGATAATGCTGCTCAGTGGCAGCCCTGAGATCGGTAGGTCGTAAGTTCAAACCCTGGCCGAGTCATACCAAAGACTATAAAAATGGGACCCATGCTTGGCACTCAGCATCCAGGGTTGGAATTGGGGGTTAAATCACCAAAATGATTCCTGAGCACGGCCACTGCTCCCCTCACCTCCCAGGGTGTGGAACAAGGGGATGGGTCAAATGCAGAGGGTAATTTCACCACACCTAGTGTGTGTGTGACTATCAGTGGTACTTTAACTTTAAATACCTTCAGTTGTCATATGCACAATTAAATAAAGTAGTTTTAGGCCTGGATTTGAACATTGCCAATGTTGAGGCCCGTCTCACATCTTCTGGAAGACTTTCAGATTTTAGCAGCATAAAAATGGAATGCAATCTCACCATGTTTGGTACTGACTCTAGGCACCAGCAGGAGACCCAGATGGTTCTGACATGTTCTTAACTTGAACTTAACTTGTCAGAGGTGTACTTTGGCACAAAACAATGAAGAGATTTGTACACAAGCAGAGCTGTTTTAAAGTCTTTTCTCTGAGCAACAGGAAGCTAGTGCAGTGATCTAAGCACTGGACTAATATGGTCTTATTTCCCGGTTCTAGGCAGGACTCAAGCAGTAGCATTTCGGATGTGAGCCGAGTGAGAAGGCAATCGCAGTAGTCTGAAGTAGTATGCTTGCATGTTCGAAATAAACTCAAACTCAAACCTGCTGGAGATTGTCCTGTTACCAATATGTTGGTACTGGTACCAAAATTTATTTTGATACTTTTCAAAATAAAGGGGACCACAAAAAATGTCATTATTGGCTTTATTTTAACAGAAAATCTTATGGTACATTAAACATACATTTCTTATTGCGATCAAAGAACAATTGTGTCATTAAATAAGATTGTGAACATACTAGACAACTTGTCTTTTAGTAGTAAATAAGCAAACTGGTTAAAAAGGCTCTTAATTTTGCTCCTGACATATGCAGTAACATATTGTGTCCTCTCCCGTTCTATAATTTTGTTAAAATAATAAGGGACAAGCGGTAGAAAATTGATTATTAATCTACTTGTTCATTTACTGTTAATATCTGCTTACTTTCTCTTTTAACATGTTCTATCTACACTTCTGTTAAAATGTAAATAAACACTTATTCTTTTGTTGTTTGGATACTTTAAATACGTTTTGGGTATTACTACAAATGTTGGTATCAATCCAATACCAAGTAGTTACAGGATCATACATTGGTCATACTTAAAGTTCTTCAGTGTCCAGGGACGTATTTCCTGAATTTATAAACGATAGAAAAATGACAAAAGATTTTGTGATAATAAAAAATACCGACATAATCATTGTAGTATCGACTATATACGGCTCTTGTACTTGGTATCGTTACAGTCAATGTCTGTGTAGATCCACCCATGGCATTTGATTACATTCAGAAGTGCTAGCTTGCTGTTAGCGGTTAGCTATTGTATCCTTGTACGGCAGGGGTCACCAACCTTTTTGAAACCAAGAGCTACTTCTTGGGTACTGATTAATGCGAAGGGCTACCAGTTTGATACACACTTAAATAAATTGCCAGAAATAGCCAATTTGCTCGATTTACCTGTAACTCTGTTATTATTAATAATTAATTATATTTACACTTAATTGAACGGTTTAAAAGAGGAGAAAACACGAAAAAAATGACAATTACATTTTGAAACATAGTTTATCTTCAATGTCGACTCTTTAAAATTCAAAATTCAACCAAAAAAAAGAAGAGAAAAACTTAAAAAAAGAATTTATGGAACATCATTAGTATTTTTTCCTGATTAAGATTAATTTTAGAATTTTTATGACATGTTTTAAATAGGTTTAAAATCCAATCTACACTTTGTTAGAATATATAACAAATTGGACCAAGCTATATTTCTAACAAAGACAAATCATTATTTCTTCTAGATTTTCCAGAACAAAATTTTTAAAAGAAATTCAAAAGACTTTGAAATAAGATTTAAATTTGATTCTACAGATTTTCTAGATTTGCCAGAATTTTTTTTTGGAATTTTAATCATAATAAGTTTGAAGAAATATTTCACAATTATTCTTCATCGAAAAAACAGAAGCTAAAATGAAGAATTAAATTCAAATGTATTTATTATTCTTTACAATAAAAAAAGTAAATGTACTTGAACATTGATTTAAATTGACAGGAAAGAAGAGGAAGGAATTTAAAAGGTAAAAAGGTATATGTGTTTAAAAATCCTAAAATCATTTTTAAGGTTGTATTTTGTCTCTAAAATTGTCTTTCTGAATGTTATAAGAAGCAAAGTAAAATAATTACTGAATTTATTCAAACAAGTGAAGACCAAGTCTTTAAAATATTTTCTTGGATTTTCAAATTCTATTTGAGTTTTGTCTCTCTTAGAATTAAAAATGTCGGGCAAAGCGAGACCAGCTTGCTAGTAAATAAATACAATTTAAAAAATAGAGGCAGATCACTGGTAAGTGCTGCTATTTGAGCTATTTTTAGAACAGGCCGGCGGGCTACTCATCTGGTCCTTACGGGCTACCTGGTGCCCGCGGGCACCGCGTTGGTGACCCCTGTTGTACGGTATGTGGTGAAGCATGTTAAGCTATTCCTTGTTCTGTTGGATGATACTCGGAAGAAACTTAATTTCTTTGTCACCATGGAGGCCAGGATTAGTGATTTAGAAGTAGCTAAAAAACTGCGGATGGACGTTAACCGCTAGCTAGCCATGTTTTAAACTACCTCTTGTCTTGCAGAGCGAGGCGTCAGTGTTTACAACTTCACCTTTACAGTTAGTTGTGAAGCCAAAATGCGTCCACTTTCCCTCTTCTGTCTCCGCATGTGTCTGCTTGTGAGTACTGCGTCCGTGTCTATTGCCTAACATGCACCTCTGCTCATTTTATCATTTTACCAGCAATGTCACGACGCTACGACGGCGTGCGGTCATGTCCGGAGGGGGGGAAAAGAACAGGTTTTTTTCAGAAGCAGTATAGTACCATTTTTAATGTATTACTACCGCGGTACTTTTTTAGTACCAGTATACCGTACAACCCTACTGGAGACAAAGGCATAGATTAGTCTCTCTCAGTCTGATTTAGACAATATTTCTCTGATTTTGGCAATGTTTTTTCAGGTGGTAAAAATCTGCTGATGTTATTGACTTAATGTGGATGTTAAAGTTCAAGTCTGAGTCCATTATTATCCCTAGATTTCTATGTTGATCATTAGGTTCAGGGAGAGGGTCTCAAGGTGAGTAAGAATAGTTTTTTAGTTTCTCTTTGCTTGTGTGGGCCACAGACAATTATTTCGGTTTTGTCTGAATTTAGCTGAAGACAATTATTTAGCTGATCGGTTTGATGCAGCCACAAGGTGAGTCAACAAGCCGACGTTAACCGACATGTAAATCTGAATGTCATCTGCATACTGAAGTTGTGGTAGGACACATTGAAACTGCGTATTAGCTTGCCTGATGGCAGCAGGTACAAGTTGAATAAAAAGGGTCTGAGCCCTAAGGAACCCCACAGGTAATGGCCATTTGGTCAGAGACACAGTTAACAATTTCAACAAAGTACAGTCGTGGTCAAAAGTTTACATACACTTGTAAAGAACATAATGTCATGGCTGTCTTGAGTTTCTAATCATTTCTACACCTCTTATTTTTTTGTGACAGAGTGATTGGAGCACATACTTGTTCGTCACAAAAAACATTCATGAAGTTTGGTTCTTTTATGAATTTATTATGGGTCTACTGTAAATGTGACCAAATCTGCTGGGTCAAAAGTATACATACAGCAATGTTAATATTTGGCTACATGTCCCTTGGCAAGTTTCACTACAATAAGGCGCTTTTGGTAGCCATCCACAAGCTTCTGGCAAGCTTCTGCTTGAATTTTTGACCACTCCTCTTGACAAAATTGGTGCAGTTCAGCTAAATTTGTTGGTTTTCTGACATGGACTTGTTTCTTCAGCATTGCCCACACGTTTAAGTCAGGACTTTGGGAAGGCCATTCTAAAACCTAAATTCTAGCCTGATTTAGACATTCCATTACCACTTTTGATTTGTGTTTGTGGTCATTGTCCTGTTGGAACACCCAACTGCGCCCAAGACCCAACCTCCAGGCTGATGATTTTAGGTGTCCTGAAGAATTTGGAGGTAATCCTCCTTTGTCATTGTCCCATTTACTCTTTGTAAAGCACCAGTTCCATTGGCAGCAAAACAGGCTCAGAGCATAATACTACCACCACCATGCTTGACGGTAGGCTTGGTGTTCCTGGGATTAAAGGCCTCACCTTTTCACCTTCAAACATATTGCTGGGTATTGTGGCCAAACAGCTCAAATTTTGTTTCATCTGACCACAGAACTTTCCTCCAGAAGGTTTTATCTTTGACCATGTGATCAGCAGCAAACTTTTATCGAGCCTTAAGGTGTCGCTTCTGGAGCAAGGGCTTCCTTCTTGCGTGGTAGCCTCTCAGTCCATGGCGATGCAAAACACGCTTGACTGTGGACACTGACACCTGTGTTCCAGCAGCTTACAATTCATTGCAGACCTGCTTTTTGGTGGTTCTCGGTTGACTCTTGATCATCCTGACCAATTTTCTCTCAGCAGCAGGTGATAGCTTGCATTTTCTTCCTGATTGTGGCAGTGACAAAACTGTGCCATGCACTTTATACTTATGAACAATTGTCTGCACAGTTGCTCTTGGGACCTTAAGCTGCTTTGAAATGGCTCCAAGTGACTTTCCTGACTTGTTCAAGTCAATGATTCGTTTTTTCAGATCTGTGCTGAGTTCCTTTGACTTTCCCATTGCCGCCTTTTGTAACCGAGTCTAATGACTGCATCACATGAGCCCTATTTAAATGGGCTCAGAGGAGTCAACAGGTGTCATCAATCATAATCAGTCACATGAAGTTAAGAGGCCATGCCATGAAGCTAATTTGATTTGATTGTAACTTTTCTACATCACCAAAATTAATCATGTATGTTGTTATATGTATACTTTTGACCCAGCAGATTTGGTCACATTTTCAGTCGACCCATAATAAATTCATAAAAGAACCAAACTTCATGAATGTTTTTTGTGACACACAAGTACTGTATGTGCTCCAATCACTCTATCACAAAGAATAAGAGTTGTACACATTATTGGAAACTCAAGACAGCCATGACATTATGTTCTTCACAAGTGTATGTAAACTTTTGATCACGACTGTATTTCCCCCTTTAGCCTATATGTCGATGTGTCATTGACCGGGCTAGCATGATTAAAGCATTACACTAGTGTGATGGTGCTTCGCTCCTAAGCATTCGTTGCACGAACATACTAGCTTTCAATCAATCAATCAATGTTTATTTATATAGCCCTAAATCACAAGTGTCTCAAAGCTTTGTTAGACAAGATCATAGACTGTATTGGACAATATAGTTTGTCCATTTCCATTTATTACAAGTAATACGAAAACGTAAATGCCTGACTTAACTATCAAGGAGGAAATTAGCAAATTTGGCGTCATATGAAAAAATCTTCTCCGCCTTCAATTGTCTCCATCTTTCAAAGGCATCCTCGATACAAATTATTGTTTTGTTCCTGGCTTTGAATGAATAATAATAAGTTGAAAATTGTAACAACGCCTTTTAGATTTACTAAGGTCTGACATGTTTAGTAACTTTACCAGTAGCAGTAGCTCGACACACTCACGGACTTTCTAATTGGTCAAACGGTGGAGGGCGGGGCATCGAAATGAAAACAATAAGATTTCGGGGCTGTAAATTTAATTTTGAAATGAGCATATCCCAGGTGAACTACTGTTATCAGTTATAGAGGTATTCAAAAATAACAAGATTTATTAATGCTTTTTGACATATCAGGGCCATTTAATGATGACTTGACATTAAATGATTACATATGGCACCTTTAACGAGATGATAGAACTGGGGTAACAAACTATTCAGCACAGACTTTAGAAATCCAGTGGGTGACTCATCCAGGCAGCATGTTGATGACTCAAAGACTGTGGATGATTTCTTCAACTGTTAGTAACAAGAGTAAAATGTGCCAGCTCTAGTTGACTGGCTGGCTGCAGAGTAGCTATTTGTTTCCCAGGAATTATTGTATTTGTATTGCCTGGAACTTTATCATGAAAGAATATTGCAAACTCATTGCACTTAGATGTAGAAATGAGTTCTATTGGAAGTGACATTGGAGGATTTATTCATGTGTTTACTGTAGCAAACAGGACACGAGAGTTGTTACTACAGTTTGTATTGATTTCAGAAAAATATTTTTCCTTGTTCTACACAAAGGTTGGTTGAACACATTCCACTTTTCTTTGTAAATCACATTATGAGTTTGGAGCTTTCGCCTCTGCGGCTCTCCAATTTCTGTGTCCAGACCGAGTCTTCATTTCTCCATGGTGCTTTTTGCCTACTTTTAACCATTCTAACCTAGACAGGAGCAATGTTATCCAAAACATTTCCAACACTTGATGTATAAGCATTCAACAGATCCTCAACATTAGCATACATAATCATTTCACAAACTACTGTAAACATTGCTGCCATCTGATTGCTTTTATTGGGTATCTAATCTATTTTTTATTGTTTTATTTTTCACAAAGTGGGCTTGGAATACAGTACAAAGATTTTAGATACGCATTTTAAGTTTCCAATTAAATATTTAAATTGTTTTACCTTCATCTTACATCATTTTTGTTTTACTTAACTGTATTTTTCACAATGTGGTGGTGTATCTGGCTTATAAGGCATTTATATTTTAAACATACCAGTAATAATGAAATAATGTAATTTAACTGAAAGAAATGAGGATTAATATTGGCGTACATATCTGTTTTCTATCGATTTTACATCCACTTATCATTACGAGCCAGCTAAGACTCATCCCTGCCACTTATGATTACATTTTTAAAATGTATATTGTAATATCTGTGATATTTGCATTAGTGTACTGTGTCTTTATGGGTTTGGGGAACGCGCATGTGCGAGTGAGTTGGCGGAGAACTTGAGTGTGGGTGAGCGTGAGTTGTGGCTAACAGCAGCTCTTGTATGTGTGTGCGTTACTTTTTTGAACTACAACGAGTTACCGCTTGTTAATAAAGCGATTGAGCAGCGCATCCTCGTCTGTGTGACTCCTTCTCCACTGCGGGGCATTACATTGGTGTCAGAAGTGCTTCGATTTCAACCCGCTGCCGCCCGCATTGTGGAGCGAGGATGTTCGCCGACCGCAGCGCTCGAGTGAAGGTAGAGAGAGGAACTGGAGAGTGTGCGATTGACATGCCGGACGCAGTTTGCGCCGAGCACGGACGCCATGGAGCCAGCGTTTCGCGCCACATGGACAACAGTACCGCCATGACAGAGCGGCGTCATGACGCAGGAGCGCATGCGCCGCCGCCGCCGAATGTAAACAAACATGGCGGCGGCCATGAGTTTGTGTGGGAAGCATTGAAGACGCTGAAGTTTTCCGGGAAAGGAAGCTGGGAAGCTTATAAAATTCAGTTTGAGCTTGTGGCTAATAAAGCAGGCTGGACTGAGGAGGTGAGGGCAATACAGTTGGCTTTGTCACTGACGGAAGAAGCTGCGTCCTGTTTGCTCCTGCTGAACCCGGAAGAGAGACTTGATTACAGTGCGCTGGTTGCTGCACTGCAAAGGCGTTTTGGAGAGTTTGACTTGAGGGACTCTTTACGCTGTGAGTTTAAGCAACGTGTCAGACTACCGGGTGAGTCGCTTCGGTGCCTTGCTCATGGGATCGAGAGGCTGGGTCGGCGTGCGTATATCGGAATGCCGAACGCAATCCAAAACGAACTGATACGTGATCAATTCATCCAAGCACTTGAACCGGATGAACTGCGCTTGCGCGTCCAGCTCGCCCACCCCACAGCCCTGGCAGATGCACTCGAACTTGCTATGGAGAGAGAGATCGCCACTGGGGCAGCACTTGAGACATTTTTCCGTCCAGTTTCGGCTGCATCGTTTACGCAGGGAGCGGAACAAAGACCGGCGTGGGTGGAGGAACTTGTATGTGCGCTGCAAACCCGCCCAACATAGTATGAGGAAAAGAAGGACAGACAAGCGTGCACTGCTGTCTGCTGGGGGTGTGGACAACTTGGCCACCTGCTGCGGCGCTGTCCAAATAGGAAGGACCAGCAGGGAAACGGGAGAGGGTCTGTGTAGCCCGGACGACACGGACCCCTTTAGCCAGTTACCGGGAGCACCAGCCCTTGAGTGACGAGACTGTTGTGACTGTGGGCTGGACAGAAGTGGGGGACCCATGTCATGTTTTCGTGCAGATTGGGGGCGTGGCCTGCACAGCCCTGGTGGATACTGGATCTTCAGCCACGATTGTGAGACCGGACGTTGTTCCAGCTGGAACCGTTTTAGAACCAAGTCTCACCAGATTAAAGACAGTGACAGGGGAAATAGCCCAGATGAAAGGCAGAGCGACGTTTATGTTCGTAATCGGAGGCTTGTCAGCGACATTTTCCGCTTGGGTGGCGGATGTGAGCGACCCATGTATACTTGGTCGAGACTTTTTGAAAGCCACAAGATGTGTAATAGACCTGGGGTCTGCGGTGCTCGTTTTGCCGAGTGGCCAGCGAGTAAAGCTGACCGCTCCCACTGAACGGACTGTGGCTGTGTCCGTCAACACCGCAGTCGCCAGTCCGACAACCTGGGAAGAGGCTGTCAGGCCCCCCATAGAGAGGGATGAGGCAATCAGGGAGCTCGCAGCCAAGAGGACACCATCCACCACGCAGCAGCCACCGGTAATGGGGGCAGAGTCCGTTCGCCCTGAAGAATCAAGTCCAAAGTGGGGGGAGACGTCATCCGGGTCGTCCACAACAGTAGCGCTAAACCAACAACGGCAAAATGAGGACCGGACAGTAGCGGTCCGCTCCATCTGGGACAAGAACTGCGTCAGCCTCGAAGGGGAGCAGCGCGAGCAGCTGTGGCACGTATTGTGGGACTTTAAGGACATTTTCGCCCTCAATGAAAATGAGGTGGGTCTCACCCATCTGGTTGAACACCACATCGACACTGGGGATGCGCGGCCAGTCAAGGTGCGCCCCCGTCGCCTTCCCATGATCCGGCAGGAGGCGGCTGATAGAGAGGTCCACGCCATGCTCGAGGCAGGAATCATAGAACCCTCTGACAATCCGTGGGCGTCTGCCGTGGTCATGGTTCCCAGGAAGAACAGCACAAGACCGCGGTTCTGTGTGGATTACAGGCCGCTGAATAAGGTGACAAAAAAGGATTGTTACCCACTCCCGCGGGTCGATGATATGTTGGACCTGGTCTCGGGGTCCTCGTGGTTCTCGTCGCTCGACCTGCGCAGTGGATACTGGCAGGTCCCACTCACCCCTGAGTCACGACAGAAGACAGCGTTCTGCACCACCAGGGGCCACTGGCAATTCAAGGTCATGAGCTTTGGGCTCTGCAACGCACCAGGGACATTTGAGCGACTGATGGACACAGTGCTCGCTAACATCCCCAGGCAAGAGTGCTTGGTCTACTTGGACGGTGTCCTCGTCCATGGACGGTCCTTTCAGTCAGCCCTTGATTCCTTGAGGCTGGTACTGGAAAGGATTGCGGCAGCTGGACTGAAACTCCACCCAGAGAAGTGCCATTTCATGCGGCGTGAGGTGGAGTTTCTGGGCCACAAGGTGGACGGGAGCGGCATCAGCACGCTAGAGGAGAAGATCAGCGCTATCAGAGACTGGCCAATTCCGAAGGACCAAAAGCAGCTAAAAAGCTTCTTGGGACTTGCCTCATATTATCGGCGTTTTGTAAAGGGATTTTCCGGCAGTGGCGCACCGTTGTTTAGCCTCCTTCAGAACGATCAGATGTTCGTGTGGACGCCGGACTGTCACGAGGCATTTCCTGGCCTCAAGAAGGCCCTCATAAATGCTCCTGTCCTCACTACTCCAGACCCAGCTAAACCTTTTGTGTTGGATACGGACGCCAGTAATGTTGGAATGGGCACGGTGCTGTCGCAGGTGGGCCCAGAAGGTGAACGGGTGGTGGCTTACTTCAGCCGCACCTTCAACAAGAGTGAGCGGCGGTACTGTGTGACCAGACGTGAATTGTTAGCTGTTGTGTTGGCTGTACGCCATTTCAAGTACTACTTGTGTGGCGTGTCCTTCACCATCAGAACAAACCATGCAGCACTTCAATGGCTGATGTCGTTTCGTGAACCAGAGGGTCAGGTGGCGCGATGGCTGGAGGAGCTGCAGTCTTTCCACTTTAGTGTGTGTCATCGTGCTGGGGCGCAGCACGCCAATGCAGACGCTCTCTCTCGGCGGCCGTGTGCTATTGATGGCTGTAGCTACTGTGACCGGCGAGACGTCAGAGAGAAGGAGCTGCGCGGAGATGAGACCGCTGACGGGCCTTCATGCTGCACCTTGGAGACTGTGGACGCTGCAGAATGGGCGGCCAGGCAAGGGGAAGACAGCGATCTCAAACCAGTGCGGCAATGGGTCCAGAGTGGTAGGAGACCACCCTGGGATGGCGTATTGGGGCTGTCAGTCGGCACCAAGGGCCTGTGGAGTAAGTTTGCTGTGCTGCGCATCAGGGACGACGTACTGCAGCGTGCGTGGAAGGAGCCGGCCACCGGGGAGGAGAGATGGCAGGTGGTGGTACCGAAGACTCTGAGGGACGCAGTGCTGAAGGTGTGTCATGGGGGCACGGGCTCAGGGCATTTTGGCAGCACAAAGACGCTCCGTCGGTTGCGCCAAGGGTTCTACTGGGGTCAGCACCGGCGGGACGTGGAGGACTTCTGTCGGCGCTGTGATGAGTGCATAGCCTACAAGGGACCCCAGGACCGGTCACACGCACCGCTTCAGCAGCAAGGGGTTGGAGCACCCATGGAGAGAGTAGCTGTGGACATTATGGGCCCTTTTCCCGTAACAGACAGAGGAAACAAGTATGTGCTTTGCGCGATGGATTATTTTACTAAGTGGCCGGAGGCGTACGCACTGCCGAACCAAGAAGCGGAGACAGTGGCTGATGCCTTACTGGAGGGCATGTTCAGTCGCTTTGGAACGGCAGATATCCTCCACAGCGACCAGGGCAGGAATTTTGAATCCAGGGTTTTTGCTGCCCTGTGTGAAAGACTGGACATGCAAAAGACACGCACGACTCCCTTGCATCCGCAAAGTGATGGACTAGTGGAGCGGTTTAACCGCACCATGCAGCAGCAGCTAGCCATCCTCACCGCCAACCATCAGCATGACTGGGACCGGCATATTCCACTAGTGCTGATGGCATACCGTTCCACGGTTCAAAGTTCCACAAGCTGAACCCCTGCCCTACTGATGTTGGGTCGGGAGATCCGGACACCTGCTGAGTTGGCGTTTGGGAGACCACCAGGCAGTACCAAGGATCGGCCGGGACTGGAGTACGCTCGGAAGTTGCAGGATCGGATGGAAGCGGCACATTCCTTCGCACGAGACCAGTTGGGGAAGGCTGGTTTGAGGCAAAAGAGGAACCATGACGTGCGGAGCAAGGGCCGGGACTTTACGCCTGACGAGCTGGTCTGGGTGTACACACCCAAAAGGAAAAAAGGACGTTTCCCCAAGTTGGACAGTCATTGGGACGGTCCGTGTAGGGTGCTTGAGAGGGTTGGGGAAGTAGTCTATAGAGTTGCAGTGCCCCCTAAGGGCCGAAAAGTTGTCCTGCATAGAGACCGTTTGGCACCCTAAAGGGGCAGAGAAGTTCCTCAGTTTGAGACGGCGCCTGCCTCACCAGATGGTAATGGACAGTTAGTGGATCAAGGTTCCCCATATTCCACCATTGTCGTCCCTGTTCAGCCGCTAGCGCCACGTGTTGATGGACCTGAGTCAGAACAGGGCCGGCCACAAAGACAGAGGCGTAGACCGCCGAGGTTCAGGGATTTTCTTGTTGACCCCTCGGGGCGAGGGGCTTCATAAAGGGGGAGGCAGTGTACTATCTGTGATATTTGCATTAGTGTACTGTGTCTTTAAGGGTTTGGGGAACGCGCATGCGCGAGTGAGTTGGCGGAGAACTTGAGTGTGGGTGAGCGTGAGTTGTGGCTAACAGCAGCTCTTGTAGTGTGCATTACTTTTTTGAACTACAACGAGTTACCGCTTGTTAATAAAGCGATTGAGCAGCGCATCCTCGTCTGTGTGACTCCTTCTCCACTGCGGGGCATTACAATATAATCGTTTTTATTTTGTTAAATACCCTTTATCCATTGTTAATATATTGTATGTTTATTTATTTTTTTTACATTATGTTTCTCAATCTAATGGAGTGCGTGGGTTTAAAGGCAATTATATTTTAAAAATGTATTTAAACATAATTAAATCATGTATTTGAATTGCAAGAAACAATAATCAATGTGAAAATATTGGCATTCTTAACAGTTTTCTATCAATTTTACATCTATTTTATTTCTACCATTATGGGCCAGCAAAGACTCACTCCTGTCACTTATGACAATTTTTTTCATCAATTTATATAATTGTTTATTTTATTATACACCATTCATCAATTATTAACGTCAACAAAGGAAGTGAACAAACAATGAGTAATGTGCTGTGATTGGAGAGGGGGTAGAGTTAACTCCACTCTGCTTGTAAATGTTTAAGCAAACCATAATATTCATAATCTACGTCATGCTTATTCTTCCTGTTTGAACAACGGCTTTCCCTGCACTTTTTGGCTGTGTGCAGCACATTTCCATGCAGCGTGGAGTATGAGATAGTTATTTCCTGTGTGGATGAAACAAATCCTGTTGTTTTCCAAAAAATAATGTCAAGTGTCGATCTCAGTTTGATTGTTGGTTGTGAATGAATCATACTGTCTTAGAAAGACACACACAAAAAAGCAAGTATTGTTGTTGTAAATCCGGGAGGATTACTTGGTGCATGAGTGGGCAAAAATCCTGTGTGATTGTCTGAATGCTGAAGTACTTTATAATTTCAAATCTGAGGCCTCATTATGGAGGAGTTGTGTGTTTGTATCTCTTTCACTTTCGCACTAATACACACTTCTTGTTCCCGACCGCAGTGTGGTTGCCTTTCCAGACATGTGGGGATCATTTCAAAGACTTGGCGGGTCCTCTCTTGGGTGAGGCTGAAGACCTGGGTCCAATGACTCACTGCCTGTCTCATCATCCAAGGAGGCTTCTTGCTGGTAGTATTTGCTTCCAATACACATCCCCTCTCTGAAGCACGACTACAGTATGTTAGCACCAGCAAAAGATCATCTATATGTGACAGGAGATTCTTTATTCAATCAAAGATCCTCCATTTGACAAGAGCTCTCTGATGGTTTAAGGCACTACAGCAGAATAAACGCTAGCGAAAGATAAATAAATAAATGATAAATGGGTTATACTTGTTTAGCGCTTTTCTACCTTCAAGGTACTCAAAGCGCTTTGACAGTATTTCCACATTCACCCATTCACACACACATTCACACACTGATGGAGGGAGCTGCCATGCAAGGCGCTAACCAGCAGCCATCAGGAGCAAGGGTGAAGTGTCTTGCCCAAGGACACAACGGACGTGACTAGGAAGGTAGAAGGTGGGGATTGAACTCCAGTAACCAGCAACACTCCGATTGCTGGCACAGCCACTCTACCAACTTCGCCACGCCGTCCCTGTGTATTACTGAACTACTGCAAGACACTTTATTTACCAGGAGTGCTCGAGGGTTTTAAGAAATTACAGTAAAAATACTGGTCAAATATCCTCTATACATTTTAGAAGCACCCTTCTGTTATGAATGATCTACTCAAAAAACACTAACCAAAGATCTTCCACTTGACAGTAGCGCTCTGGTGGTTTAAGGAACTACAGCGAAAATGCTAGTCAAAGATCATCTCTATGACATGAGCACGCCTGTGTTTTTAATGATCTCCTCCTGTAAATCAAAAACTCTATAAAAGAGCCTCTGTTACAGGAGCACTCTGGTTTCAAAGAAATCCTTTGAAAATCCTAGTCAAAGATCATCTGTATTGAATGAAGAGGTCAGTACTGTTTTGAACAACCGACTGCAAAAACACTAATAAAAGATCCTCTCTTTGACAGGAATACCTGTCTGTTTGACATATCCATCCATCCATTTTCTACCGCTTATCCCTTTTGGGGTCGCGGTGGGTGCTGGAGCCTATCTCAGCTCCAAAATTTTCTGTAAAAACACATATCAAAAATCCTTTATTTAGCAGAAGTACTCCAGGGGTTTATGAAACTACAGCAGAAATGCCAGTCAAAGATCCGCTAAATTGACAGGCGAACTTTCTGTTATGATCTACTGCAAAAATACTAATCAAATATCTTCTATTTGACAGGAGTGCTTTGGTGGTTTAATGAACTACAGTCAAATATATTGTATATGACAGGCGCACTCTACTGACGACTGCAAAAACACCAATCAAAGATCCTTTATTGAACAGGAGTGCTTTCGGGGTTTCAGAAACGATAGCAAAAATGCTGGTCAAATATTGACCGCAGCACCTTTTTGTTATAAAAGGACCTACTGCAAAAAACAACAACACTAATCAAAGCTCTGGTGGTTTAAGGAAGTACAGCCAAAATGCTGATCAAAGATTGTCTTTATGACAGAAGCACACTGCTGTTTTAATAAACTACATAAAAAAGTCTATAGCCAAAGATCTCTATGTGACAGAAGCACTCTGGTTTCAAGGAACAACTTCAAAAACACTAGTTAAAGATCCTACATATGAAGGGGGAGTACTCTGCTGTTTTAAAGAACCTACTGCAAAGAACACTAATCAAAGATCCTATTTTTGACAGTAGTAGCTTTCTGTTCTGACATGATTTACTGCAAAAACATGAATCAAAGATCCTCTTTTTGACAGGAGCGCTGTAGTATTTTAATGAGCTATGGCAAACATGCTGGTCAAAGATCCTCTATATATGACAAGAGCAAACTACAGCAATGGAGGTGAAGGTACATACTGGAACCTCGAGGTAAAATACCATAAAAAGAAGTCAGTGTACAGCTTGTGCAACAGTAGCAGGTTAGCCTCACTTTGTTTTTTGGGCTTACTGTCGTGTTAGTGTTAGAAAAGCAGCTCAGTTTGTTTTTCCGTGCATGTTGGGAAACATGTTTCCATATCCGCAGCTTCCCTGTGCCGGCGGCACTCGTGCAGCACCAGACCATGGCATCAGTGAACTGCAGCCCTCCTGTGCCGGCGGCACTCGTGCAGCTCCAGACCATGGCATTAGTGAACCGCAGCTCCATTGTGCCGGCGGCACTCGCGCAGCTCCAGACCTTGACCTTAGTGAACTGCAGCTCCCCTGTGCCAGCGGCACTCGTGCAGCTCCAGACCGTGACACTATATATACGATGACCTTGCAACTCACGTTCAGTGGATAGCGAATCCATACTGCTGCCTCAAGTTGTACACTGACTATTCTAAAGTCTATGTATTTTTTAGTACGGGCCCTTGATGACATACAGTAGAACACGCTGACTGTCGACAGTTATTAGTTATGCAACGCTGCCTCGTTCATTTCAGGGAAAGCGGCAGGTTTCACGGTTGCTAAGGAACACCCGACGTTGCCAGAAGCCTGATGTAAGTTCCCCCCCTGAATGGGATCGCTCAGCAGTCACAATGCGTTCCTCTCAGAATGTTTGAACCTAAACAATGAAAAACATTATCGTGGCCTATTAGAGCGCCAGATGTGCTGACTAGAAAGGTAATGCCTTGTTCGTCGTTGTTGCCAGTTGTCTTACCATAACCATGATGTGGGGGGGGGGGGGGGGGGGGGGGGGGGGGGGGGTCATGTCCACTCCATTAAACGAATCACTCACAGCCCAAAGGAGATTTAATTATTTCTTCTTCCAAATGCTTTTTTCAAGCATCCTTGCGTCATCTTTGGTCCGAGGCGGCCTGGAAAACCCCCATTAGAAATGATATTTTAGCCGCACGTTGGCTTCAAGACAATGAAGACAAATGGATGATAATTAATAATATTATGGTTTCACTGCCACAATGGATGAATTAATGTTGCAGTGGGTTTTGTGGCCGACCTGGAAGACATTTCCTTGAAAATGACTTAGCAGGGGTGCAAAAAAACAATATGAATGAGTTTACATTTCAAGTTGTGCAATGCCTTTTAGTTGTACGGAATTTGTGAAAAGCATAGTAATTCACACACTTAAATAAATAAGATAATAACTGAGTAATAAATCCAACAGTAGGTTATGAAACCCACAATAAATTGTCAGCAGCAACAAAGAAAATGTGCTAAAAACAACAACATGCGTTTCTCTGGTTGTGTAATGTTGAATTCCGGGGTTCATGAACGCACCTGACTCGCCGTGACCGTGATTGGTGCATAATGAGGAAGTGTTGCTGTGGATGTTGGAGTCAAGACATGAGGATTACTTTCGGCGTGTTAAGGTCGGTAATAAAGTTTAAAAAAGAGCCTTCAGACTTACACACGAGACATTAATATGTAGAAAAATATTACACACAAGTTGCTATGAAAGAGTTGAACTGTGTGAGGTCTCCACAAGATGGTACTGGTGATGTGCAGGTAACCTAATTAGATAAACACTTTCGAGCTCGCTGCACTTTCCCGCTTCTGTCCTTTATTAGCATGTTAATGGAAAGTGGTCTTATTATGCGCCCCCTTTTTGAATTCAACTAAACAACATTTATAGTTTATTTACTTAATTACAGTCTTAGGCCGCCTTTACACTAAGCCGGATAAGGTTATCCAGGGTAAATCCCACCTAACCTTATCCGCGTCCACAACAACAATGCCACCGTTTCCTCCGTCCACCGGCGCAACGCCACTTAATACGCATGCGCGGAAAATGCGCACGCCATAGTCACATCCAGTGTTGCTTTGTGTGCAAGTTCTTAAAAGTAACTTTTCTGAACAATATCCAGTGTTGTGGTATTTTAATTAACTGTAATCCAGTGTGCTGTGGGGCCCTATTGTAGTGAATCACACCTGAGACAGTATACATTAATCAAATCTTTATTAGACACGTAAAGAATGTGATGAAGAACATTTTACATCAATCAAACTAGGAATCTAGATATCTGGTCAGGACACTCGCTCTTTTGCCTTCACCTTCATTGTCCATTCGTTTTTGGTGACTTTAGGGCTGCAACAACGAATCGATTAAATCGATTAAAATCGATTATAAGAATAGTTGCCGATTAATTTAGTCATCGATTCGTTGGATCTATGCTATGCGCAGAGTCTACTTTTTTTTAAAACATTTGTTTTCTTTATAAACCTTTATTTATAAACTGCAACATTTACAAACAGCTGAGAAACAATAATCAAAATAAGTATGGTGCCAGTATGCTGTTTTTTTTCAATAAAATACTGGAAAGGATAGAAATGTAGTTTGTCTCTTTTTCCCGATTATTAATCGATTAATCGAAGTAATAATCAAAAGATTAATCGATTATTAAATTAGTTGTTAGTTGCAGCCCTAGGTGACATTATGTACTCTGGACCTAGACGTTGAGTCCGCGACATACATGCCGGACATTAACTGATACAGTCTGCTTTGCCAGTTAGTCTTCCCTCGACGGCCAGGTAATACAAAGCGCACATCCACGGGAGCTCGCATTCTTGTTGACACTCCTTCGACAATTGGACGAAGTTTTTCGCTAAGTAGAATCACAGCTGACCTGGACTTTGGAAAGTTCTCTTGCCGTCTGAGAAGTGTTGTATCCCAAATAGCTGCAATCGCTTTCTCTTAAGGTATTCATGTGTGATTTCCATAAGCGTGTGTACATGTAGAAGAATGAGAAACACAAGCATGTCTGGATGACTCGCCTTCATATTTCCAGTGGTTAACTCCGAGTTACGAAACCGCTTTATTATGAAGCTGGCTGTGACGCATTCTTTCTGATGTCACTTCCTGTGTGAGGCGCGGTGTTTCTGGCGTCACTTCCTCTCCGAACTCAGTTTGTAAACGATCAATGAGTCCATACAAAGCTAAGAGCCGGAGATTCAAGAAATACACGGCTAACTTACCCGTGTAAAAAATTGTCAGAGGAGGGGGACCTTAAACGATAGTTTAGTGTGGCTGAAACGGGGCTTAGGCTAAATAATATATTTTTTAAGGGGTTATCCTAGTGTGTGAATGTGAGTGTGAATGTTGTCTGTCTATCTGTGTTGGTCCTGCGATGAGGTGGCAACTTGTACAGGGGGTATCCCGCCTTCCGCCCGAATGCAGCTGAGATAGGCTCCAGCACCCCCCGCGACCCCAAAAGGGACAAACGGTAGAAATGGATGGATGGGTGGGTTATCCGGTGTAGTGTAGACATAGCCTAAATGAGGACACTCCTATATATGTGTTTGTCTCCTGCTTATAAACAACTGTAGACAAAAGGGTGAAAATGTTAAGTCATTAGTCGAATCAACTTAACATTTCTCACAACTCTACAAAACACCTATCTGTAACTTATGGGTGTTGATGAAATCATCACAAAATTTGGTACACACCTTTAGCGGACTTATGACCATAAGTGAGTGTAAAATCTTAGTAAGATTGGTTGAAAACCATGTCCGCCATCAATCCAAACATCTCTGCAGAAAAAGTGAAGTGAATTGAAGTGAATTACATTTATATAGCGCTTTTTCTCAAGTGACTCAAAGCGCTTTACATAGTGAAACCCAATATCTAAGTTACATTCAAACCAGTGTGGGTGGCACTGGGAGCAGGTGGGTAAAGTGTCTTGCCCAAGGACACAACGGCAGTGACTAGGATGGCGGAAGCGGGGATCGAACCTGCAACCCTCAAGTTGCTGGCACGGCCGCTCTACCAACCGAGCTATACCGCAGTCACAGTCAAGGTTATCGTGACCAAAATGTATCACTGTTATTCTTGTCACTGCATTGTTGAATATGCTATAAAACAGGGGTGTCAAACGTACGAACAGGTTTTATCCGACCCGCAGGAGGAGTTGGCTAAGTATAAATATGAGCCGAAAGAAACTGCTGTTCTAAATTTGTCCACTAGATGTTGCAATAGCAACTATTTGTATCTTTGAAGATGATGCTACATATGTAAAAAAAATAATAAACCACATGATGTTAGTGCACCAGTCATAAATAACATCCTGTAATTTGATTTTGATAATATTTTTTTATCTTGATAGATTGAACATTAAAGGCCTACTGAAACCCACTACTACCGACCACGCAGTCTGATAGTTTATATATCAATGATGAAATCTTAACATTGCAACACATGCCAATACTGCCGGGTTAACTTTTAAGGTGCAATTTTAAATTTCCCGCCACACTTTCGGTTGAAAACGTCTAGATATGATGACGTATGCTCGTGACGTAAACGGTTGATACGGAAGTATTGGTACCCCATTGAATACAATACAAAAAAGCTCTGTTTTCATTTCAAAATTCCACAGTATTCTGGACATCTGTGTTGGTGAATCTTTTGCAATTTGTTTCATGAACAATGGAGACTGCAAAGAAGAAAGTTGTAGGTGGGATCGGTGTATTAGCGGCGGACTACAGCAACACAGCCAGGAGGACAGAGATGGATAGCAGACGCGCTAGCCGCCGAACTCACCTTAACTTCCTCCGTCTCGCCGACCGCATCTGTGATCGGGTGATGTCCTTCGTCGCACCGTCGATCGCTGGAACGCAGGTGAGCACGGGTGTTGATGAGCAGATGAGGGCTGGCTGGCGTAGGTGAATAGCTAATGTTTTTAGCATAGCTCTGTGAGGTCCGGTTGCTAAGTTAGCTTCAATGGCGTCGTTAGCAACAGCATTTTTAACCTTCGCCAGACTGGAAAGCATTAATCGTGTATTTACATGTCCACGGTTTAATAGTATTGTTGATCTTCTGTCTATCCTTCCCGTCAGGGATTTATATATTTTGTTTCTATATGCAGTTAAGCACGATGCTATCACGTTAGCTCCGTAGCTAGAGTGTTTTGTCGATGTATTGTTGTGGAGATAAAATAAAATGTGAATGTCCATTTCGCGTTCTCGACTCTCATTTTCAAGAGGATATAGTATCCGAGGTAGTTTAAAATACAAATCCGTGATCCACAATAGAAAAAGGAGAGAGTGTGGAATCCAATGAGCCAGCTTGTACCTAAGTTACGGTCAAAGCGAAAAAAAATATGTCTTGCACTGCCTTCTAGTCCTTCACTCTAACGTTCCTCATCCACGAATCTTTCATCCTCGCTCAAGTTAATGGGGTAATCGTCGCTTTCTCGGTCCGAAACGCTCTAGCTGCATTGAAAACAATAGGAAAATGTGAGGAGCCTTTCAATTGACTACGTCACGCTACTTCCGGTAGGGGCAAGGCTTTATTTTATCAGATACCAAAAGTTGCGATCTTTATCGTCGTTGTTCTCTACTAAATCCTTTCAGCAAAAATATGGCAATATCGCGAAATTATCAAGTATGACACATAGAATGGATCTGCTATCCCCGTTTAAATAAAAAAAAATCATTTCAGTAGGCCTTTAACACCAATGAGTTAACTGATGAACATTATCACACAATTTATTCAGAAAGTATAAATAATGACAAATAAAGGTAGAATACTATTAACCGCAACATGTAAGTGTAAAAAAAAAAAAACCCAACATCATTAGGATTTGTACATTTTCAGAATGTGCTTGTTCTATTTTTAAACAAAGAAAACAACCTGAAGTTGTCTTTACTTACAAGTTATCGTGCCGTGATTTTACCAGTCCGGCCTATTTGAGAGTAGATTTTTCTCCATGTGGCCCCCGATCTAAAATGAGTTTGACACCCCTGCTCTAAAAGTACTTATACACATACTAAAATCTTTAAACCAGGTTTAGAAGACGTACTGTAAATGTGTCTTGCAGTCATGTTAGCATTTAAGATAGCAGGCCATTAGAATGCTAGCGCCTATGACTTTGACAAGGAATTATCTATGGCCCCCGGGATGATATTTGATTATTATTAGAACCAGCCCGCAGGCCACAGCTGCCTGCTGCTGTTTTGCATGCACCAATACTCCATCAGTGTTGGCGCTAGTAATTTTCAAAATGGGATCCCAGGGACCCCATCAAGTCATAAAAATGGTGTCCCACAGTAAAGTTTTGGGGTCCCAACTTTTTTGTACCGTTTTGAAAACATATTACAAATGTATGCATTATCCTGTCATATCTCACATTCTATATTGTGTTTTGGAAAAAGGTTGTCATAAATGTTACTTAATTAAAGAAAACACTTTTTTATGCATATGTAAATGTATTCAGTTATAAACATTCATTCACTTTCTTCTTTCCTTCATGGATCTAAACTTTACAGCTGCCAGTATTTTTTTCTATATCCATCCATCCATTTTCTACCGCTTATTCCCTTCGGGGTCGCGGGGGGATATTTTTATTGTAATATTTTCAGAATGTGTTTGTTCTATTTTTGGCCAAATTAAGACAAAGAAAACAATCTGAAGTTGTCTTTATTTTTTAGTTTTAATGCCACGATTTTAACAGTCGGGCCCCCGTGTCTACAGATTTTCCTCCATGTGGCCCCTGAGATAAAATGAGTTTGACACCCCTGCACGGTATCACCAAGAGTTTTGAAATGATCACGGTTTTTCGATAACATTTTGAATTGATCATACTAACCGGTGGGAATTTTATTGCGGTCTATTATTATACCGTTAATTGTTACATCCCTACTTAACTTTGAGGATATTTGCATTACAGGTATGCTAGTATATCTTCCAAAGCATTTTGACCTCAACCCATAGAAATGCTCAGCCCACAAATGTCCATCCATTTTCATAGGCAATTTTTTATGTTAGATGTGTTTTTATGTTTTTTCTTTATTTTTTCTTCGTGATCTTCACCTGGCCTTTGGTGCCGCGTGTCAGATTCCGACGCAAATGAACAGCAGTTTGATTTACAGCGACATGTGGTTTGGGCTCCTTTTGTGTCCTTGCAGTTGGTGTGCCATTACGGTTCTTTAGATGGCCCCATATGGCGCAGAAGACATCTGCGGCTCTTTAAGAGTGACATTAAAATAGTTATTGGATTGTACGGGGGAGTCTTTGCCGTGGTATTTGCGTACTTTCCATTACATTTTCTGGCCACCTTTCATTCGTAGAGTTATGAAAAGAAATGTTGTGTGAAAAAAATGCAATGTAGCCTGCTTGTGCTATTTTATTAGCTGCTTTTCCCCCCGTAAATGTAATTGATAGCTCAGGTTAGTCGTGGAGTGAAGACAGACAGACAACTGCTGAGACACCCCTGCGTCTTGGACCAAGTCCCTAATGTAGTCCCGTTTGGACCGCCCCCCTCCCTCCTTTGCTCCCTCTGTGGCTGTCAGAGCTGAACAGAGGCGTGGAGACGACCACACAAAAGAAATATTTGTCCAATCTGTCCAAGCAAACTCCCTGATTGAGCGCTGAACTTTCCCATCACGCTCGCTCTTTATGCTCCGTGTGATGTGACGTGGAACTGAACCAGCTGACAGATTATAAACATCAGTAACAGTAAAAGTGCACTTGTGAAAACGTGATATAAAAATGTTTTTCTTTTACCAAATATTGGAAGCGATGAGAGGGATATTGAAAGTTGAAATAAATATGGTGAAGCCTCTGCAGTTATTCCGTAAATTTCACCCAAAAGCCGAATATTCCTAACTTTTGTACGTACAGTCATCCCTTGCCTTGCTCTTATTGCAGATTTGTATTATTTTTAAAGCTAATTTTACACATTTTTGGATCTTATCAAGTATTTACAAGCATGAATAATGGCTAAATAATCTAAAAATAGCAATACTACAGTAGTATTGAGATGAACGCAATCAGAGCGTGCTGTTCAGTATTATGTCCACTGATTGTAAGGCTGCAACTAACGATTATTTTTCTATCGATTAATCTTTAGATTATTTTTTTCGATTAATCGGTTAATCTATAGATTATTTTTTTCGATTAATCTATAGATTATTTTTCCTTTTACCGATTATTTTTTATTTTATTTTATTTAAAATGAAGATGAAAAAATAAATGTAGGCCAGTTTTTTCAAAAGGCATGGCTTTTATTTACAAAAAAAAAAAGTATGGCCACTCAGTCAACAGTGACAACAACATGACAAAATATTCTGTAACAATGTAAACATTTAAAACTTTTAACATTTAACAAAATTAAAAGTAGCTTATTTGCTTTTTAATGTGCAAATATAAAAGTAAACATCCAGTGCAAATCTTAATATTCTGCAATAGTATAAGCATTTCAAAAGTAAAAGTATTGCTTATTTTGCTTTAAAATGTGCAAAAATAAAGATAAACATCCAATACAAAAAAGTGCAAAACGAAATATTCTGTAACAACAGTGTAAACATTTCAACAAAAGTGAAGGAATTGCTTATTTGCTAAAATGTGCAAAAATAAAGATAAATATCCAATACAAAAAAGTGCCAATCTAAATATTCTGGAGCACTGTAAACATTAAGTATTGCTTTTAAAATGTGCAAAATAAACATCCAGTCCAACACAGTACACAATAACCAATTCTACTCATTCCAGTGAGTGACTAACAGTTGTAATGAAGAAAGGTTAGCATGTCTACGCTCAGAAGGGGTCGATGTGGCTGGAACTGAGAGGTAATTAGCCTTCACCTCAAGCCAGGACTGCGAGCGAGCTGAGCTGCAGTTTAAGTTTCTAGAAGGTCAACGGGCTCATAGTGATGTTACTAGTAGTTGACTGGGAGGTGTTTATTATCATTTGGGGAGAGTCCGCTGCCTGATGCTCACCTGCTAAACACCTATCTGCTCCACGCTGAAGCGCTGACTACATGCGCTCTGAATACGCACTGCTGATTGGCTGGTAACGTTTTGAATATGCACTGCTGATTGGCTGATAATGCTTTGTGTGTACCAATCAGATGGTTGTATGGGTGGGACAATGCTGCGTGCTGAGACAGAAGCAGAAGGAGCAAAGCAGCTTGTTAAGACTTTAGCTTTAGCTTAGAAACTCGTTCGGTACACCCCTGTACCGAACCGAAAGCCCCGTACCTAAACGGTTCAATACAAAATACGTACCGTTACACCCCTAGCAGATACAAATGACACATTCATGTTTTTGTGTAATGATGACAACGTATGCTCACGCGGACGATTGACTAGTTGATGGTTTTCTTTTCAAATGTTCGTTCATAGCCATTGTGCTGCTATGATAGGCCATTTCCGCTCGACACAGTGTGCATACAACAACATTATTAGGCCGTGTATTGAAATACTCCCACACTTTTGACGACTTTTGGTGTGCTTTTTCCCCCTCGCTCGTACAGTCTGCTTTGCGCTCCGCCATGACGGTAGTGTGACGTAAATATGCGACGCGTCGACGCACAAAAACGGCGTCGACGTATTTACATAACCGATGACGTCGATGACGTCGACTACGTCGACGCGTCGTTTCAGCCTTAACTGATTGTCTCAGCCCCAGGAAACATTACTATATTGGATTAAACCAGTTTAAAGGTGATTTATGTGGGATTTATTTCATGTTTGGAAGGCTCTCATATTGTTAAAATTTCTATTTAGTTGAGATGCTCAAAAAATCGATTTACATATTGATCGCAAGTCTTATGTGTGCCAATTCTTAATCGATTCATCATTTTCAAAAAAGTATATAAAAAAAACAAAACGCTAAGAATGAAAGTAGATTTTTTTTTTGTTTGTTTATATTTATGTATTTATGTAAAAGTAATAATTCTGAATAGAAAAACATATATTTAAAAATAAATCTATTTTAAAGTTTTTATTTAGGCCATGTCCTGTTTTGAAAATGTTTTATCATTGTATACCAAATAATGAATCAAGAATCGTGTTAAATCGAAAATGTATTCAAAAATGAATCATCACCTCAAGAATCAGAATCAAATTGGGAGTTATTTAGGTTTTAAACAGGGTTTTTGTGCTCTAGCTATGAAAAGATTTGTTAATTCCTACTTTGCTGAACATTTTTTTCAGCAGTCAGTCCTGGAACAAATTAAAAGCGATAAAGAAAAGGTTTACTGTAGTGTATTATCAGAGTTTACCTAACAACTTGTTGCTTTGTCAACTACAACACAATGCTAAGAAGTTTTCTTTAAAAATAGCCTGGCGAATACATTTATCTACACCAGACTCAAAGTGGTCTCCTGCATTTTAATTTTTCTTTTAAGGCAAACAGTTTGGACCTGCTTTGAACATGTTTACAGTTTCACACAAAAATACTTGAGTTCAGCAAACTTCAAAGGAATATTGTACTTATCATTTTAACAAATGAATGTTGGGATACACTTGTATGATAAAGCTTGTACTTATAGCGACAATTAATGATTTTTTAATCACCATTGTTTTCTTAATACTTACTTTTATTTTGGTTTTGCTTTGTGACAGCTTTGTGAATCGGCAGGATGTCCCTTCTAAAAAAAAGTTTGTTTCGCAGCGGATGTTGCCATCGGAGGCACGTCGTGTGTGTGTGTGTGTGTGTGTGTGTGTGTGTGTGTGTGTGTGTGTGTGTGTGTGTGTGTGTGTGTGTGTGTGTGTGGTGTGTGTGTGTTTGCCAGTGTGAAGTGAAAGGGTTGCCAGGGGTGGTGAAAGCTTGTTGTTTGCTCATGTCCAGACCTGCAGAATGGATGAGGACACAGACGGGATTTCTCTCCGGTGGACATGGGCCCTCATGTGTGTTTGGGGGAGACATGGTAACGTTGTAGGGAATGGACAGGCATCTGATTGAACGCAGGAAGACTGAATAGCAAGCGAAAGTTGGGGGGGGGGCTTCCAGTGATGAGGTCAGTATCAAATCCCTAAAAACAATTTTGCGGCTCCCAATGAATATAAACGACTGCTAATCAGGAAGCAACGTGGTAGGTCGGATCAGACTACAACGTACTTGTCCAATACAGTTCAGTCCTTTCTTTGCCCTGACCTCTGAGGCTCCACTGAGCAATAAAACTTCAAAGCCCCGACTCAACAAATCATCTCCCTTTGTGTCCCTTCATATTTGCTTCTGGTGGGAACCTCCACCAACATTCTCCAAGAAACATCCAGCAGTTTTCTCAAACAATATTGCAAAATTAGATGGTTTCAGTGATCAAAACACTAGACTTGGGCCAGCATTCGATAAGTCAATTAACCGAATGATTAATGAAAATGAACTCGATAAGTTTGCCAGCTTCGATAATCGCCGTGTGCATGCGGTATTTCTTTGCAGCAACTGCGGGAGTTTGTACTACATGCACAAGAACGGTAGTCATAATAACTGCTGTAAAACTCCCAAGGTTAGTATTAAAGGTTAGTAGGTTAGTGTTAAATCAAAATGATCAAAGACCTGTGATTGATAACCACAAGTTGTTGAAAAGAGCAGCAGTGGACTATAGCCTCCCAGTATATCATAACAAACAATTTTGTGCTTAATAAAACATTAGTTAACTATTTTATGTAAAAAAAATAGTAGTGGCATGGCGCTTTCTAGTACATAAACAATGTTGTTCTTTATATTCTCAATGTGGTGGTGGTGGTGGTGTGACATCATATGATTTGTAATAATAGAGGCTAATAAAAAGGCTAAAACATAGTTGAAGAAAAATCTTTGTTTTATTAGAGCTGTCAAACGATTAAAATATTTAATCACAATAATCACACTTTTGCTCATAGTTAACTCAAAATTAATCGTGATTAATTGCAGATAAATATAATTTTTCGTCATTAGTAAGTGTAACCTATACGGATCATTTGCATGTTTTTGTTACCATGACTGGACAATTAGTATGCTTTGATGAAATGTCTTTTAAACATTAGGCTTTTTTTAAACAGCTCCACACAAAAAGGACATAAACATCCTTTTAAAGAGTTAAAAAAATGTACCTGCAGTGCATTGGTGTCTTGCGAGATTTTGTATTTTGTAGCAATACAGTATTTGTATTCCTCCTGTAGGAGCCCTTTCAATCAGAGGGGAGGGGAGGAGTCCACTTCCAGGTTTAGACACCAGCATCACACATTAATAACACAAAATCATCATGGTTTGATTGTCAAAGATGTTTGGTAATGTAATCTGTGATATTTCTACCTGAATGAATTCTTCTGATATTCTGTACATTACATGTTGTACAAGTTAATAGTTTTCATATCTCTGCAGGACAATGTTTCAACCCTCTCTATTTATTAATAAAATGTAATATTCAGCCTGCTAAACATTCTGTAATTGCGGACTACCAATCAGAACAGGTTATAAAATAATATACACTTTATTTCTATCTGCCATAAAACATTAGGTAAAAGTAGATAGAAATATCACAGATTTAAGAAAAACGTCTTTGACAAAGCATGATCGTAACCTAAGCCGATGTTTCATTGTTTTGGTAGTTAGTCCAGATGTGAAGCTTAGCGCTAATATTGTGATGCCGGAAGTACGTGTTTGGTAAGAAAAGGTGTTTTGACAAAAATCTACAATAAAAGTGACTAGAAGTGACTCTGGACTACCGCCCTACCGTCTTTTTCTGCTGAGATTTTATTCCAGTTTACTAAAGCAGTTAGCGTAACAATTTACATTTTATGTTAGTAATGCACTCAACTGTAATGTAAATACGGGCGTGAAGCTCCTCCTCTCTACAAGCAGCAAAGCGTGCAAGCAGCGTTCGCTCCAATGATTGCGTCTCACGACGAATGAAGATAAAGTTGTCTTGTCAACTTGCCATGGCTTTGGATTTAAGATTTTCATAATGTCCCCCTCGCTATTTTGAAGCTTGTGGCTCAACAGCAACTGGACGCCATTACATTCCCCCACGCTACGGAATGGATCCAGGGTAAAAAAAGAGTCAGGATGCATGTGCGTTATTTGCGTGTTAAAAAATAGATTGCCGTTAAAGGGACTTATAGTTAACGCGTTATTGCATTAACTTTGTCAGCCCTACTTTTTATTCATTACTAGTATCAACATTTCAGCTTTTTCTCATTACGTTTAGCCTTTTTGCTCCATTTTTGCTGTTTTTTTTTTGTTTAGTAAAAAAAACCCATGTATTTGATTTTAGTCGTCAAAGAGCTGGACTTCCCACTATTAGCTCCCGGGCTACACTTTGAACACCACTGGTTTACATATTTCACTTGGAAGGCATCGGGCTACCAAATGACAAAAGAGTGTCTCTAAGCTGTGTCTTTTAAGCAATGTGATAAAGGTTGTGTTGCAACAAGTTTGTGTTCTGCAAGCATTGCACACTCCCTGCCGGGCTTGTGTAGGTGGATCTTCGCTCTTATACGTGCGGCGAATATCTCAACTGACCGCTTGTAGTTGATTACCGAATAAATGCATGATGCAAGACACGTTTTCTCTTTCACTTCATCTCGTTTCACTTTTAATGCATTGCTAATCGCCAACACAGATCCCTTCTGCTACGTCTGTTACGGAGCATACCGCCAAAGTTCCATTATAATTTCTTTATAAGCCAGGGCTAAAATGGATGCGCCAAATCCGCATTTGTGGCAGACTGACTAAAATAAATAAATACATGAGAAAAACAGGCTCATTTTTTAAGACCGCAGGCATTCATCTTCGGCGCTGACTGCCCAGAGCTCACCCATTACCTCCCTGCTTGGCACTCAGCACCAAGGGTTGGAATTGGGGGTTAAATCACCAAAAATGACTCCCGGGCGCGGCCACCGCTGCTGCCTACTGCTCCCCTCACCTCCCAGGGGGTGATCAAGGGTGATGGGTCAAATGCAGAGAATAATTTCGCCACACCTAGTGTGTGTGTGACAATCATTGGTACTTTAACTTCAACTTTAACACGCCAAAAAGAGACATGGCTGTCCGAGGAAAAAGTGTCTTCCGTATTAAGTATCCTGAAAAAGCTAGTATCCAATTTTTTACGTATTGGCATCAAAGTATCGATACTTTTGACAACCACAAATTCAAAACAAGTACAAAATCCTTATTTAATTGCTTATTTAACCCATATCAAATGAATGTTGCGTTGAGTTGTTGCACCAGGTGACAGCGGTTCATGTATCCTAAGTGTCTCTTGTTTAGGGAGGGGGCAGTGGAGGCAGGGATCCCACAGTGCAGTTGTGACTTGTTGACAGGTGTAGCACGACGTAAGGTGAAAGGTCAGCAAAGTTGCCACGGCGATATACAAGTCTGGAACTGCTTCTGGCCCAAAAGGAAGGAGAGAGTCATTCCTCCTGTCATTTCTGTCATGTCATGTGACGCTGCCACAAAATATTCCACCTGGCTGTTTATGTCAACTTCTAGAGTTTACAAATGTTATTGAAAGCCTAAACACTCTCCAGGATAGCGGCGGCGTTTGCTACTTCATGTTTTTCCGTCGCAGCGAGTCATAACATGCACGACATACTGTATGTGCGTCAATGTTTTTTTTTTTTCCAAGATGGTCTCTGACCTAACGGCTGGGGTGACGGCGGCGGAGTGGAACGGAACTTTTTTTCAGACGTCTCCAAACAGGCCGATCAAGTTAAACCAATATTAGGGATGGGAGGATCATTAGCGACGGGGCCGGGGGTGTCAGGTTACATGGTGTACACCTCCAGACCTGCTCTGAACCTCTCTGATTGGCTGGAAGAGACTACTGATGGGGACACTCAATCATTAGCTAGGTTGTTGTCAACCTACTGTAGTTGATTAAAATAACTCCCACTTCCTCAACCTTTATTGAGCTCAAAGCACATATTTTACATGAGAAAATACAAATAAAACAAAAAGTATACCCAAAAATAATGATTAGGTTAGTTATTAATCTTTAGCCATAGATGGATGAACAATAAGCGTTATTTGTAGTTAATCAATGATCATCTCGTCCATTGTGATGATATTCTTGTGGTGGCGAACAGCCGACAGTTTCATAATTTGTTTTTATTTTTATTGATACTCGCATGTTAAAAGTGCAATTTTCATTGTTGATGATGTGCATTTTTTCGGAAACCAAGAATAAAGGTTATGGCAAGCAAAAAAAATGTTCCTTTAAACTATTTTCCTGAAAATACGCATTTAGACTATAAAGTGTTTTGACCGATTAATCGACAGAGTACTTGAATAAATGAATAGCTGCAGCCTTAATGTCAATTCCGGTGTCAAACTTTGCATCTTAAACCCTTAACTGTATGTACTGGAGTTTTACTTCCATTAAAACTAATTTACAGGATCATTTGGTGTAGCGCTTGCTTTTCTTTCTCTAAAAAGTATTCATTTGCCTTTAAAACTTAACTGAAGTTGGCTGAAAGTTTGAAAAAAGTTTTTTTTAAATTATTCTCAAGCTGCTGTAGCTCACACTGCGGCAACAAAGCATCATTTACCTGTCAGGGAAGTGTGAAAAGAAATTAACACTTTTTTTTTTGCGTTCGCCTTCCAGAATGACCACCATTCTTGATCCCTATTCCAGACACTCTTCAGATGAAATCTTGCGAGATTTGCTGAAATCTCATGTGATGTCATGTGCAGTGGCGCTTCAGACTGCAGGTATGAAATTTAGTTACAAAAAATATTATTGTTCCATCGTATGACTTAATTTTAGTCCGTTACCTTATCCAGGCAACTTTAAACAGTCAAGCCTTATCTTTTCTTGATCCTGTGATTTTATAACCAAAAAAGTGACGGTGACATTCATTAATTGACATAAAATGTGAGCGCCAAAAAGGTAAGTTTTCATGAGTAATCCATCAGTTTATCATCACGTGTGTTTTAGTGTCAACTTCCTTATTACAGCGATACGATTACACAGCATTGTGCTTACAGTTACTTCCTGTTCAGTGCAAAGTAAGCTTTAAAATAACAGCATTGCAGTATTAAATATTCTACCACAGCATCTAACGCCAAAATTTTTAAAAATGTGTTATCCACCGGAAGAAAGATTTGCGCATTTATGAAAGCTTTTTTGTCATTGTGGTCAAAACATACAACGAAACATCTAATGTTAAAACAGTTCAGTTCAGTTCAGTTTCAGTTTATTTCGAACATGTATACAATACAATGTTATGCATCACACAGTTCCAGTCGTTTCATTACAGCATGTCTGAAAAGGAGTCGGAAGAAGCCGAGCTTATTTAATCCTACCCCTTTTCATACCATAACAATTTTATCCAATGTCCTTGTTCTCTGTAACAGAAGAGTGAAGAGATAAATAATAAATAAATAATGTACCATAGTAAACATACAAATATTAAATACATAGATAATCTTTGTCTCAATAAAAAAGGGGGAGAAAAAAAAAGGCTCAAGATGTTAATCATAATTCTTGTTCTGTGTATTTTGTGAACACTTGTAGTTTGAACAGTCTCTTAAACTGAATCATATTGGTGCTTTGTTTGATTTCTTTGGTTAATCCGTTCCATAATTTAATTCCGCATACTGATATACTAAAAGTTTTAAGTGTTGTACGTATGTTTTAAATTAGATTTTCCTCTAAGGTTATATATCTCCTCTTTTGTTGAAAAGAATTGCTGTACATTCTTGGCTAGCAGGTTATAGTTTGCTTTGTACATAATTTTAGCTGTTTGCAAATGCACCAAATCATTGAATTTCAATAATTGTGATTTAATAGATATAGGGTTTGTATGTATGTCTCCTCTCTGAGCTGCCACCTTACCGTGGTAGAGGAGTTTGCGTGTCCCAATGATCCTAGGAGCTATGTTGTCCGGGGGCTTTCATGCCGCCTGGTAGGGTCTCCCAAGACAAACAGGTCCTAGGTGAGGGATCAGACAAAGAGCAGCTCAAAGACTTCTATGGAAAGGAAACAACAAGGATTCAGATTTCCCTCGCCCGGACGCGGGTCACCGGGGACCCCCTCCGGAGCCAGGCCCGGAGTTGGGGCACGATGGCGAGCGCCTGGTGGCCGGGCCTGTCCCCATGGGGCCCGGCCGGGCACAGCCCGAAGAGGCAACGTGGGTCCCCCCTCCAATGGGCTCACCACTCATGGGAGGGGCCATAGAGGTCGGGTGCATTGTGAGCTGGGCGGAAGCCGAAGGCAGGGCACTTGGCGGTCCGATCCTCGGCTACATTAGCTAGCTCTTGGGACGTGGAACGTCACCTCGCTGGGGGGGAAGGAGCCTGAGCTTGTGCGCGAGGTAGAGAGAAGGTAGCCTGCCTCCGTCTACGGGTGGGGGGACGGGTGCTGACTGTTGTTTGTGCTTACGCACCAAACGGCAGTTCAGAGTACCCACTCTTTTTGGATACACTCGAGGGAGTACTGGAGAGTGCTCCCCCGGGTGATTCCCTTGTCCTACTGGGTGACTTCAACGCTCATGTTGGCAACGACAGTGAAACCTGGAGAGGTGTGATTGGGAAGAATGGCCGCCCGGATCAACCCGAGTGGTGTTTTGTTATTGGACTTTTGTGCTCGTCACAGATTGTCCATAACGAACACCATGTTCAAGCATAAGGGTGTCCATATGTGCACTTGGCACCAGGACACCCTAGGCCGCAGTTCCATGATCGACTTTGTAGTTGTGTCATCGGATTTGCGGCCTCATGTTTCTGACACTCTGGTGAAGAGAGGGGCGGAGCTTTCTACCGATCACCACCTGGTGGTGAGTTGGCTGCGATGGTGGGGGAGGATGCCGGACAGACCTGGCAGGCCCAAACGCATTGTGAGGGTCTGCTGGGAACGTCTGGCACAGTCTCCTGTCAGAGAGAGTTTCAATTCCCACCTCCGGAAGAACTTTGAACATGTCACGAGGGAGGTGCTGGACATTGAGTCCGAGTGGACCATGTTCCGCACCTCTATTGTCGAGGCGGCTGATTGGAGCTGTGGCCGCAAGGTAGTTGGTGCCTGTCGTGGCGGTAATTCTAGAACCCGTTGGTGGACACCGGCGGTGAGGGATGCCGTCAAGCTGAAGAAGGAGTCCTATCGGGTTCTTTTGGCTCATGGGACTCCTGAGGCAGCGGACAGGTACCGACAGGCCAAGCGGTGTGCGGCTTCAGCGGTCGCGGAGGCAAAAACTCGGACATGGGGGGAGTTCGGCGAGGCCATGGAAAACGACTTCCGGACGGCTTCGAAGCGATTTTGGACCACCATCCGCCGCCTCAGGAAGGGGAAGCAGTGCACTGTCAACACCGTGTATGGTGCGGATGGTGTTCTGCTGACCTCGAATGCGGATGTTGTGGATCGGTGGAGGGAATACTTCGAAGACTTCCTCAATCCCACCGACACGTCTTCCTATGAGGAAGCAGTGCCTGGGGAATCTGTGGTGGGCTCTCCTATTTCTGGGGCTGAGGTTGCTGAGGTAGTTAAAAAGCTCCTCGGTGGCAAGGCCCCGGGGGTGGATGAGATCCGCCCGGAGTTCCTTAAGGCTCTGGATGCTGTGGGGCTGTCTTGGTTGACAAGACTCTGCAGCATCGCGTGGACATCGGGGGCGGTACCTCTGGATTGGCAGACCGGGGTGGTGGTTCCTCTCTTTAAGAAGGGGAACCGGAGGATGTGTTCCAACTATCGTGGGATCACACTCCTCAGCCTTCCCGGTAAGGTCTATTCGGGTGTACTGGAGAGGAGGCTACGCCGGATAGTCGAACCTCGGATTCAGGAGGAACAGTGTGGTTTTCGTTCTGGTCGTGGAACTGTGGACCAGCTCTATACTCTCGGCAGGGTCCTTGAGGGTGCATGGGAGTTTGCCCAACTAGTCTACATGTGCTTTGTGGACTTGGAGAAGGCATTCGACCGTGTCCCTCGGGAGGTCCTGTGGGGAGTGCTCAGAGAGTATGGGGTCTCAGGCTGTCTGATTGTGGCTGTCCGCTCCCTGTACGATCAGTGTCAGAACTTGGTCCGCATTTCCGGCAGTAAGTCGGACACGTTTCCAGTGAGGGTTGGACTCCGCCAAGGCTGCCCTTTGTCACTGATTCTGTTCATAACTTTTATGGACAGAATTTCTAGGCGCAGTCAAGGCGTTGAGGGGATCCGGTTTGGTGGCTGCAGGATTAGGTCTCTGCTTTTTGCAGATGATGTGGTCCTGATGGCTTCATCTGGCCAGGATCTTCAGCTCTCACTGGATCGGTTCGCAGCCGAGTGTGAAGCGACTGGGATGAGAATCAGCACCTCCAAGTCCGAGTCCATGGTTCTCGCCCGGAAAAGGGTGGAGTGCCATCTCCGGGTTGGGGAGGAGACACTGCCCCAAGTGGAGGAGTTCAAGTACCTAGGAGTCTTGTTCACGAGTGAGGGAAAAGTGGATCGTGAGATCGACAGGCGAATCGGTGCGGCGTCTTCAGTAATGCGGACGCTGTATAGGTCCGTTGTGGTGAAGAAGGAGCTGAGCCGGAAGGCAAAACTCTCAATTTACCGGTCGATCTACGTTCCCATCCTCACCTATGGTCATGAGCTTTGGGTCATGACCGAAAGGACAAGATCACGGGTACAGGCGGCCGAAATGAGTTTCCTCCGCCGGGTGGCGGGGCTCTCCCTTAGAGATAGGGTGAGAAGCTCTGCCATCCGGGGGGAGCTCAAAGTAAAGCCGCTGCTCCTCCACATCGAGAGGAGCCAGATGAGGTGGTTCGGGCATCTGGTCAGGATGCCACCCGAACGCCTCCCTCGGGAGGTGTTTAGGGCACGTCCAACCGGTAGGAGGCCACGGGGAAGACCCAGGACACGTTGGGAAGACTATGTCTCCCGGCTGGCCTGGGAACGCCTCGGGATCCCCGGGAGGAGCTGGACGAAGTGGCTGGGGAGAGGAAAATCTGGGCTTCCCTGCTTAGGCTGCTGCCCCCGCGACCCGACCTCGGATAAGCGGAAGAAGATGGATGGATGGATGGATGGGTTTGTATGTTCTCTTTATCCAACATTATGTATTATTCTAGTTGATCTTTTTTGTAACACAGTTAGTGAATGAAGCGCACATTTGTAGTTGTTTCCCCATATTTCTACACAATAACTCAGATATGGTAACGCTAACGAGCAGTAAAAAATATGAAGGGGTTTTTGGTCTAGAACGTGTTTTGCTTTATTCGTTATTGATGTGTTTCTTGCTACTTTGTTGTATATTTTTTACATGAGATTTCCAATTCATTTTATGATCTATTATTACACCCAAAAATGTGTTTTCTTTTACCCTTTCAATATTTACTCTGTCTATTTGTATTTGTGTTTGACTTTCTCTTCTACTGTTACCAAATAGCATTATTTTAGTCTTACTGAGATTCAAAGATAGTCTGTTTTTGTTAAACCATATTTTTACTTTGTTCATTTATTGTTATTTGTATTAGGTTCTTTGTCTTCTCTCCTGAACAAAATGCTGTTGTGTCATCTGCAAATAATACTAACTTTAAGTCCTTTGTAACTTTACAAATGTCATTTATATAGAGATTGAACAATTTTGGTCCGAGTATTGATCCCTGAGGTACACCACAAGATATTTTTAGCTCTGTGGTAGTGTGTTCGCCTATCTTCACTTATTGCTTCCTGTTGGTTAAGTAACAGAAGAATAGTTGTGTGAATGTGTGTGTGAATGGGTGAATGTGGAAATACTGTCAAAGCGCTTTGAGTACCTTGAAGGTAGAAAAGCGCTATACAAGTATAACCCATTTAAGAATAGTCAGAGAATAAAATATGCGGAACTCGAGAATATTTGGAAATACTGTCAAAGCGCTTTGAGTACCTTGAAGGTAGAAAAGCGCTATACAAGTATAACCCATTTATCATTTATTATGATTTAGGTTGTTTACATGGACGCGTCTTCTCAAGACGCAAAGTTAAATCATGAAAATAATCCTTACCCGAGCAAAAACGATGCATATTTGTCCAAGAGAGTCTTGATACAAATTTCCTTGACCCAGCCACACATAAAGAAGTTGTAGACCTCCATGCTTTTCCAAGTTTTCATCTGTTTTGTCGTGTAGAATGACGTTAGAGCACTTGCTGGTTCGACAACTCCAAACTCCACCGACGGATAACACTTGATATCACCCGACAAATCTTTTTTTGAAATGTATAGAGATCTATTTAATTGATAGTTTGATTTTTTTTGCTCGTATCTGCTTTTTGCAGGACGATCTAGACCCCTTGCGTACTCACGCTGCTTGCTGCACAAGCTCAATCTTCGCTTAGTTGGCTACCACTGTTTTTCCTTTCCGGAAAGAAGTCACATGAAAACATTTATTCAGTATTTTTTTTACTTTAGAAAGTTATATGGTTGAAACCAATAATGATGCCAAAAAACATAAAAAAAGATGGGAAGTCCTCAATTGCTTATTTTGAAAATGTTATTTTGTTTATATATTATATGCAATCTGTTGTTGTGTTCCCTAATTTTGTGTTGCTGAGCCCAACCTGGACATGATCTGGACTGTACCTGGTTTTAAGAACCCTTTAAACAATCTAATTTCATTGACAACCTGGTTTGGTGAAAATAATGTCCTTTTTAAAAAAAAAAGATAAATGATTAATAAAAAAACATTTTCATGAACAAAAAATAAAATAAAATAAAAACAGTTACATAGAAACTAGTAATTAAATGAAAATTAGTAAAATTAACTGTTAAAGGTTAGTACTATTAGTGGACCAGCAGCACACACAATCATGTGTGCTTCACGGACTGTATCCCTTGCAAACTGTATTGATATATATTGTAGGAACCAGAATATTAATAACAGAAGGAAACAACCCTTTTGTGTGAATGAGTGAGAATGAGTGTAAATGGGGGAGGAGGATTTTTGGGTTTAGTGCACTAATTGTAAGTGTATTTTGTGTTATATGTGTTGATTTATTAATTTAAAACAATGTTTTTTTAAGTCACGTGATGAAATAGCGATTTTAGCACTCATTATGTTTTGTTTCTGGCGTAATTTTACAAGTAAATTTGTGAGCAATGGTTACTTTCGGTTTCGGTTATGTTGACCACAGCTTGCTGTATGTCAACGTTACTCTGCCAGTCTGAGGGCTGTTGAGATAAAGGGGTTCCACTGTCCGGCTCCAGGGATCTCCAGGGCTCCTTTCAAACTTAATTACCGACTTTAACACCCTAAAACAGCAGCTCTCATAAAACCGATGCGCTATGCTAGCCAGTAGCCATCATACTTCATGTTGCGAGTGAGGTTGCATTCACAAACACCTGAAGTTATGAACATTAACACAAAGAAGGCGTTTTTTGCACGTTGTTTATGTGCTGTGTTGCTGCAATAATTATGAGTTGTTTCATTTCTTATTTTTGAATGTATTTTTTAGGGAGGTTCCGACCAGGGATTTATGCTGCCGATACCAATACCGATCATCCATGAGTGAGATTGTCCGATACCAATCACGTGTATTAACTGTAAATGTTTTAATTTATTTATTGTGAGTGCTATTATCAGTTTAACAACATCAACACAAACTACATCCTTATTCTCTTTTGTTACACACAATTGTTTGAGCAAAACATACTCAATAGTACACAATAACTAAACTAAAACACAAACTACTGTCTATTACTCCTTGAAATCCCATTGGGTTTTGCCCTCAAAGTCCTCCTGATGCCCAGGGAATTATTCTCAGAATTTGTAAACATTAACAAAACAATAAAAATGATTTTGAGAAAAATTAAAAAAACGATTTAATCACTCTACTATCAATCACATACGGATATTAGCCTTGATGTAGACACCACCAATTTATGGATCGATATGCCCTCCAACGTGTCGTGTACTGACTGTGACAATGCTGACACAGTAAAAGTTATTAGCCTCTCTCGAGCTTCTTTTTAATTTACTTGTTCATTTCATGTAAATAACTGCTTACTTTCTGCTTTAACACTTAGCATTTATGTCTTGGTGTTGTTTCAAGATAGCTTAGCGATTAGCTCAGCTATTAGCATGTCTGCTCCTGCTTGCTCTCGGTGTGTAACTTGCCTGATCCTAATACTTCATAATAATACTTAAAATATTAAGAAATGTTATTTACTTGGTGCAATGGAGGTGATTTTTATTAGTTTAGGAGAGTTGCTTTACACTGCATATGGAGACACATAATTAGCTGCTAGCCGCTTGTCACCTGGGTAACTAATTATAAATACAGTGTCATTCAGAAGAGGGTTTGTGATCGGCATTGAAAGTCATTTGTATTACTTAAATATCATTTAATTTATATAATGAATAGGGATGATGTTCGAAACCGGTTCTCCCGGTTGTTCGATAAAAAAGAACCGATTCCATGGACTCGAATCCCTTTTTGAGAACCGGTTCCCGTTATCAAGGCCACTAGAGTAAAGAAAAAGAGTTTGTTCTTTATTCGAATCCCTGGGAACGAATCCCGTCCCACAGGAAATGCCCTGTGGCACGTCCCAGAAAATGACGTAGCTCAGTCATTAGGCGGCAGATACAGAAGCAGCAACAAGGTTTATTATATATATACTTTTTTGTATTCTATTTTAGTTACTTTGAATTTACAACCCCCTGGCGCTGTTTTGTACTGTTCTGTACTGTTTTTGTTTCTCCTCTGTTTGTAATTTAAATTTATAAATAATGGTTTAAGAAAAAGAAAGAAGAAGCAGCCGGAAAAAACGCCTCAAGGCATTGCTTCATTTTGAAAAAAAAATACGATGAGGAAACGGCTATATGCAATTATTGCCAGGCTTCGCTCTCATGTAAGGGGGGAAGCACAACAAGCATGATGAAACATGTTCAGGCCGTACATAACCTAAACGTTCGAGAAAGGTGTCGTGGAGAAGCAGCGACAGAGATGACGAAGGACGCCCCTCTTCCTCTGCTTTAAGCTGCAGCGCCAATTCCAGTGATAGTGCTGGTGAGTAACTAACGTTAACTGTTGCCGGTTAATTTCCATATCTGCTCACTCGTAGCCTTTAGGCTAAAATAAGGTTACCTCTTATGTCAACCAGGACTGCAGTAATTTTAGCTAGACTAACGTTACCTAAGCGTAGTCAGTGGCTAACGGTAACGTTAACGTTAGCCTTTTTGTATGTGTCTGATAACATTAACGTTATCTTGTAGCCTACACCACTACAGAGTTTGCAGTTCTGTCTAATAAACTAGTGCTTTCTTTCTTGCTTTAGTTTATTTCGTGCATGAACACACTTACAGCATAACACATCACAGTTTCATATCATTTCACTTTACATCATGTCTGAAAAGGAGTAGGAAGAAGTAAAGCTTATTTAATCCTACCCCTTTCCCACTTCAGAGCGTTTACAAATATATACATAATTTACTGACCTTTTTATAATAAAATAACATCTGTGAATTAGTGTATACAACAGTTTTGTAATATGTAATTAATTAATTCAGTCATTATTAATATACTGAGATGAAGAATATTTTATTTTCAATAAGGTTGAATGTATTTCTCATAATTGTTCTTTGTACATTGTAAGCACTATTAATTTGAACAACCTCTTAATGTGGATCATATCAGTACAATGTTTAACTTAATTACTTAATCCATTCCATCATTTAATTCCATATACTAATGCTAAAGACTTAATAACAGACACCCTAGTCTTCACATTCAGCTAATTTCCCCCCTAATTCTATGCTGTGTCTGTCCCTCATTTTCCCTCCAGGACAAGGACGTGCAGTCATTCCTGGAGGAGGCCACACTGATGGACCCCAGAAGGATGTTCCAATAGCAGTAGAAGTGCACTTTTTGGAGAGCTGTATTATTTTCAGTTTTGTGCCCAAGGGACTGATTTTATTTAACTCTATATTATTATTCATACACCTATAGTGATCACAGAGACAGGTTGTTTTTGTCTTACTGTATATATTTGTTTTTCTGAAAAATCCCACTTAATATACTTTGGGTAACAACAGTCAATATTTATATTTTTTATTTTATTTTTTTAGGGGGGTAACAACAGTCAATATTTATTTATTTATTTATTTTTCTTATAAAATAAAAGTGAGCTTTTGTTAAACCAAATATTGTGTGTTTTTTTCCATACACAACAACCTATCTGGATTCGATAAGAGAATCGATAAGGAATCGGTTCGATAAGAGGATTCGATAATGGGCTCGAACTCGATAATTTCATATCAAACATCATCCCTAATAATGATGTTAATTTATTTAATTTAATAATTTAAATTACTAGTCTGTTCAATTCGAATATCACAAAATTCCATTGTTTTTTGGGTTTTTTTAAACAAAAAGTTGCATTTTTAAAGGCCTACTGAAACCCACTACTACCGACCACGCAGTCTGATAGTTTATACATCAATGATGAAATCTTAACATCGCAACACATGCCAATACGGCCGGGTTAACTTATAAAGTGCAATTTTAAATTTCCCGCTAAACTTCCGGTTGAAAAACTCCTTTGGATATGACGTATGCGCGTGACGTCACGACGGCAACGGAAGTATTCGTACCCTATGTGTCACCATACAAACTGCTCTGTTTTCATCGAACAATTCCACAGTATTCTGGGCATCTGTGTTGGTGAATCTTTTGCAATTTGTTTAATGGACAATGGAGACTGCAAATAAGAAAGTTGTAGGTGCGATCGGTGTATTAGCAGCGGACTACAGCAACACAATCAGGAGGTTGTGTTGTGTTTGAGCTGGATAGCAGACGCACTACCGTGAGTACAGCTTTGGCTTCCAAACATTTGATCGCTTGCCCGTACGTGCGTGTCACTATGTGCATGTCACGTACGTAAATTTGGGGAAATATATGTTTCTTGCCGACTCTGATGGCGGCCGGGGTGTCGTCGAAAGCTACAACGCCTGCCGCTGCCGCCGCTCCGTAGTTAGCTTCAATTGTTAAGCTTCGCCAAGCTGGAAATTATTAACCGTGTATTTACATGTTCATGGTTTAATAGTATTGTTGATCTTCTGTCTAACCTTCCAGTCAGGGTTTTTTTAAATTTTGTTTCTATCTGCATTTGAGACTGATGCTATCACGTTAGCTACGTAGCTAAGTTAGTTAGCTTCAATTGTTAAGCTTCGCCAAGCTGGAAATTATTAACCGTGTATTTACATGTTCATGGTTTAATAGTATTGTTGATCTTCTGTCTATCCTTCCAGTCAGGGATTTTAAAAATTTAGTTTCTATCTGCATTTGAGACCGATGCTATCACGTTAGCTCCGTAGCTAAAGTGCTTCACCGATGTATTGTCGTGGAGATAAAAGTCACTGTGAATGTCCATTTCGCGTTCTCGACTCTCATTTTCAAGAGGATATAGTATCCGAGGTGGTTTAAAATACAAATCCGTGATCCACAATAGAAAAAGGAGAGTGTGTGGAATCCAATGAGACCTTGTACCTAAGTTAAGGTCAGAGCGAAAAAAGATACACCCTGCACTGCCTCTAGTCCTTCACTCTCACGTTCCTCATCCACGAATCCTTCATCCTCGCTCAAATTAATGGGGTAATCGTCGCTTTCTCGGTCCGAATCTCTCTCGCTCCATTGTAAACAACGGGGGATTGTGAAGAATCCTACCTCCTGTGACGTCACGCTACTTCCGGTATAGGCAATGCTTTTTTTTTATCAGCGACCAAAAGTTGCGAACTTTATCGTCGTTGTTCTATACTAAATCTTTTCAGCAAAAATATGGCAATATCGCGAAATGATGAAGTATGACACATAGAATGGATCTGCTATCACCGTTTAAATAAAAAAAAATCATTTCAGTAGGCCTTTAAAGTACAGATTTGGTAGTAGTATCAGTTAAAATGTAAACAATACCCATCCCTACTGCAGTGATGAACTGTGGTTGTCACACTTAGCAGAGTGATGTTTGCAGCATGTTGTGACACCTAATGACATCATTATAGTGCATAGGACGAAGTTAAGACAGTTGAGGGTAACATGCTGCTTCCTCCTCATTCTACTCCACCACCTCCTCCAGCTGGCCTGCAGATGGAGGACCTGTCGGCCAAGGAGTAGAGAAAGGAAACAAAGAAGAAGCAGGCTGATAGTAAATGATATTGAGTGATATGCACACTGCCGCTGATGATTTGAATTTAGATAGCAGTGAGTGTGCGTGTGTGTGTGTAGGTGTGACACATGGTGTTGGTGCATTTTGTTTACATGCCTCGCAAAGTGCGGGAAGCCAGACTGTGCGGGGGAAGTTGATGAGGATGTCGGAGGATGGGCATGAAGGGTTGCTCAGATGTGTGTGTGCGTGTGTGTGTGTGTGTGTTAAGTCACACTGATCCTTGCCTTTGCTTTTGTTTACCTTAATTTTTTTAGAGAGCCTTCAGAGAGGAAGCCGGACGGGTGTGTTGAGATCAACAGGCACTCGTCCTCCACGATATATATCAACACAGTTTCCTCAGAGAGGTTTTCTCTCTCTGTGTGGGTGCGTGTGTGAATGTGTATGTTTGTGTGCAAACGTGTAAAAGTTGTATGCACAAGGACTGGCGACAAGACAAGAAGTCAAGTCACTGTTAAACTGCTCTTTTAGGAGGGATTGGTTTCAAAATATACACCTCAAGAAGTTTCTTAAAGCTCCCCTATTATGCAAAATGTGACTTTTTGATGATGTTCTAACAGTAATTTGGATCCCTAGAGCCTGTTTACAAGCACCAAATTGGGGAAAAATCAATTATCTCTTGTATTTTAACTCTCATAGACGAGGCACCCAAACGCTTGCATTTTTCCCAGGTTTTTATGACGTCATGAAGGAAAACCCACCTTCCTCATGGAGCCCCTGTGACCCGCTCCAAAGTCTTCGCTACACATCTTAAAGCCTGTAGCTCAGCCAACTTTCTGTCAACTACAGACAAGGGAGCTGTGAGTTTGATTATTTTGTTGTTCTTCAGCAAATGAGGTTGCTGTGAAATAATGAGTATAACGTTAGCATTGTAGTTATGCTGCTGTTGCTTACATTTGTGTTGTCCTCCTTAATGTTACATTATGTATGGGGATGTTCCGATCAGTATTTTATGCAGCCGGTTACGATACTGATTTTCCATCAGTGAAACTGGCCGATACGGATCATATGTATTAACTGTACATTTTTCTAAATAATTATGGTGAGTGTTGTTAACAGTGTAACAATATCAGCACAATATTCAACAAGTGCCTTATTGTCTTTTATTACATACAATTGTTTGACCACCATTAGGGATTTGAATTGATAAGATTTTTCCGGTTCCGATGACACTTTCAAATCTGCTTAACGATGCGGTTCTTTATTGGTTCTCCCATTGATTATTTGGAAAAAGAAAACAAAAAGGTGGATTAGAATTATTTTTGTTTGGTTAGTGCATGTGCCTCACAATACAAAGGTCCTGGGGGTCTCTCTGTGTGGAGTTTGCATGTTCAACCCATGATTGCGTGGGTTCCCTCCAGGTACCCCGGCTTCCTCCCACCTCCAAAGACATGCACCTGGGGATACGTTGATTGGCAACACTAAATTGGCCCTAGTGTGAATGTGTGTGTGAATGTTGTCTGTCTATCTGTGTTGGCCCTGTGATGAGGTGGCGACTTGTCCAGGGTGTACCCCACCTTCTGCCCGAATGCAGCTGAGATAGGCACCAGCACCCATTGCAACCCCAATAGGGACAAGCGGTAGAAAATGGATGGTACAAATGGATAGTTTACAGGTAACATGACCTTACGAAGCCTACAATGAAGTTTTAAGAGGCACATACAAAGCATAGAAAAAAATGCCTTTTAAAAAAAGCTAATATAATAAACATTCTTCTGTAGAATTTAACAAAATAAATGATGTGCAAATTACACAAGAATATAACATTTAGTAACATGTGATATAAACTTATTACATGTAACGTGAGATATTTCAAGCCTTTATTGGTTATAATTGTATGGCTTATAGTTTATAAAAACCCTGAAATTAAAATCTCAGAAAATGTGGGTTTCGAAAACTGTAAACCATGATCATCAAAATTATAATAATAGTTTCACGTTTTAAGTTGAATTGCTGATATGAATGGACTTTTACACCATATTCTATTTTTTTTTTAGTTTAACTTGTACAATGGAATTGACTGAGTGAAAATCTGGTGTAAAGGAAAACATGCAAATGTTCTCTGACTACAATTGAACCAATACCCCCCAAAAAAGGAGCATCTTTGTGGCAAACGGGTGCAAGCTTTTGTCCTCAAACTTAGTCGCTGCTCAGTGACATTCGTCTAGCGGTAGACGTGAACTGGACCTAGTACTGCCTGCCTTGGAGCCAGTCAGATTCGGTCTCTCTCATGCTCATCTAAATGAGAAGGCATTTATTTTAATTTAACAAATCAAACTCAAATCAATCCATCCATCCATTTTCTACCGCTTGTCCCTTTTGGGTTCGCAGGGGTGCTGGAGCCTATATTAGCTGCTTTCGGGCGGAAGGCGGGGTACACCCTGGACAAGTCGCCACCTCATCGCAGGGCCAACACAGATAGACAGACAACATTCACACACACTAGGGCCATTTTAGTGTTGCCAATCAAATCAAATCAAACTTTATTTATAAAGCCTTTTTCATACATAATAGAAATGCAACGCAAAGTGCTGTACACATTTCGAAACAATACCTCAATAACACAGATCCCCCACTATCCCACACACACCCACGCACACAGACACACAAATACCAAACACAAACAGACACACGCCCACACATACACACTTATGCAACTATATGAACAAATTAATAAATGTTTGACTACAGAGGATATGTGAGTAAACACTATCACAGGAGCCATCTGCACCAGGAGGTCATCAGACCTTGGCCACCAGGACACTGACACAAAGCGCCCCGACAAGTACGGCCGATAACCCCTGATGCAAATGGCTCCCTCTAATGAATGCTGGAAAGTAAAAATTATAAAACTTGTAAAATGGTAAGAACCACGAGTAAAGATAAAGGATAAAATACAAGTAAGACATATGAAGATTAAAAAAAATAAATGAATAAATACACTGTAAATCATACTTGCCAACCTTGAGACCTCCAATATCGGGAGGTGGGGGGGGGGGGGGGGGGGGGGGGGGGGGCTTGGTCGGGGGTGGGGGGCGTGGTTGGGGTGAGGGGCGTGGTTAGGGGCGTGGTTAAGAGGAGAGTATATTTACAGCTAGAATTCACCAACTCAAGTATTTCATATATATATATATATATATATATATATATATATATATATATATATATATATATATATATATATATATATATATATATATATATATATATATATATATATATATATATATATATATATATGTGACGGTCCACAACTGTATGTGGCAAAATGCAGCTCCACACTGCTGTCGCTTCAACATATCACTGGCACCAGGTGGATTATGAATTTCTTTTATTACAGTGTCCTGCAAAACAGTGCAAATTGTGAGACTGTGAGTCCACTTGGGTCACGGGATTATCATTTGGAAGGCGTCACAGTTCTGAGCACTTCCCGCAGGTAAAGTACATACCACTTCTCGCTGTTGCAACACTTCATTCATAATTTAATCAAGCATAATGAACGTCTGTTTCTACACCGTTACATATATATATATATATATATATATATATATATATATATATATATATATATATTGATTTTATTATATAAATAAAAGAAATACTTAATTTTAGTGTTCATTTATTTACACATATACACACACACACACACACACACACACACACACACACACACACACACACACACACACACACACACACAACACTCATCTACTCATTGTTGTACTTGAAAGTACAATGCTTTGTTAAGGGTTGAATTGTCCATCCTCTTTCTATTCTCTGTCACTATTTTTATAACCATGCTGAACACCCTCTCTGATGATGCATTGCTGTGTGGCACGCACAAAAGTGCTTTCATCAAATGCACGAGAGTGTGGAATCTTCCATCTCTCCCTAGCATGGCCCAAAACCGGTCAATCCTTGCTTCCTGGGGAAGATCTTCCCTGGCAAGCAATTGGTACTCCAGTACTTGTACCCGGAAGCTGGTCAGGTCCAATCGCAGCTGCGGCAGACTTTTTTTTTTTGGGGCGTGGCCTCCAGCTCCGGCTGAATACCGGGAGTTTGTCGGGAGAAAATCTCTGTCGGGAGGTTGTCGGGAGAGGCGCTGAATATCGGGATTCTCCCGCTAAAAACGGGAGGGTTGGCAAGTATGCTGTAAATATATAAGAAATAAATAGAACTAAATAAAATCGTGTACAACAAAAAGGATAAAATGTAAAGTACAAATGACTTCAACCAAATTAATAAATATAAGGTAAAAGCTAAATCAAAAAGGTGGGTCTTAAGCCTGCTCTTAAAAACATGAACGTTCTCCACAGCCCTGAGGTCCTCTGGAAAGCTGTTCCATAGCCGGGGGCCATAATGGTGGAAAAATGCCATCCCGGGACTTTGTGTCCTGATTTTTGGAATAATTAGGAGATGAGTGCCGGAGGATCTCAGGGCCCGTGAAGGTTTGTAGGGTAAAAGCAAATCTGAAAGATAAGAAGGCCCAATACCATGAAAACATTTATAAACCATAAGAAGAACCTTCAAATTGAGCCTGAAACACACGGGGAGCCAAAGCAGAGATTTTAAAACTGGTGTAATGTGAGCCTGCTTTCTGGTCTTTGTCAGGATAAGTGCCGCTGAATTTTAGAATAGTTCTAAAGGTGCAATAACCTTTTTAGGAAGACCAGAAAGCAGGGCGGTACAATAATATATACGATTTGTAATAAAAGCATGCATTGGCGTCCCTGTGTTGCCCTGAGAGAGAATTGGGTGAACTCTGGCTGTATTCTTAAGATGATAAAAACCTATTTTTGTTATATTTTTACATGTGGTATAAAAATAAGGTCAGAGTCAAAAAAAATGCCCAGATTTTTCACTTGTAGTGATGGAGTTAAAGACAATGATTGTAGTTTTGATATGCGTTTCTCTCTCAGGGTCTCAAGACCAATGACTAAAACTTCAGTCTTGTCCTGGTTAAGCTGTAAAACGTTATCTGTCATCGAGGACTTAACATCTGAAATGCAATTAAAAAGTGTATCAATCGGTCTTGTGTCATCAGGAGGCATGGAAATATACATCTGTGTGTCGTCAGCATAAATGTGGAAATTAAATCTATGTCTCCTGATGATACTGCCAAGTGAAATCATGTAAATATTAAAAATAATAGGATCTAAAATTGATCCTTGAGGCACACCACATATGATTTCATTGGTATTTCAGGAGCATATATGTCAATAATTTTCTGTCTGAGATAAGAAGTGAACCATTTGTGAACAGTACCAGAGAGGTCCACCATTAGGTCTTTAGTATATTTAAAACAATGAGGTGATATACTGTATCAAAGGCAGCACTAAGATCCAGTAGAACCAAGGCTGACAGTTTTTGAGAGTCAGCACTCAACCTGAGATCGTTCACGATCTTTAAAAGCGCCTATAATAGCACTAACATTATTGGCGGTATTTGTACCTGTTGTATTTACTCCAGGTGACTGCTGCTGGGATGACATTGGAACGGTTCAAAAACACGACATTCATTTTTAGTTATTGCAAGCTATGTGTTCAGATGTTTCAGCATATGGCGTGTATGTCCACTTTTTGATGAAATATTAAGAATTATTACAAGTAGTGTTGTTGCAATATTTTCTTCTAAAAAGACTTTGGAGCCTTTCTGCCGTCGTGGGTGCCTTGTTGCTGTCTGACGTCAGTATGCACGTTGCGTAATGACGTCATTCCCGCCTGCAGGAATCATTAAGAAAATTGTTTGAAAAAATGGCAAGCGATTCCAAGGAGTTGATACACTAGGAAGGTTATCAAATTCCCATCTCTACTAACAATAAAGTGAACAGTACACAATACTTTAATAAAAGTGAAAACCACTATATACCACTCCATTTAAATTATTTGGCTGCACCTGGCTTGCTCTTACTGTGTGAAACATGTATAGCCTTGTCTTTCACTGATTGATTGATTGAAACTTTTTTAGTAGATTGTACAGTACAGTACATATTCCGTACAATTGACCACTAAATGGTAACACCCGAATAAGTTTTTCAACTTGTTTAAGTCCACTTAAATCGATTCATGGTACAGATATATACTATCATCATAAAACAGTCATCACACAAGTTAATCATCAGAGTATATACATTAAATTATTTACATTATTTACAATCCTGGGTGTGGGATGTGGAGGGGGGAGGGGGGTTAGGTTTGGTTGATATCAGCACTTCAGTCATCAACAATTGCATCATCAGAGAAATAGACATTGAAACAGTGTAGGTCTGATTTGGTAGGATATGTACAGCAAGTAGTGGACATAGAGAGAGAGATCAGAAATCATAAGAACAAGTATCTACATTTGATTATTTACAATCCTGGAGGAGGGATGTGGAAGGGGGAGGGTGTTAGTTTAGGGTTGAAGTTGCCTGGAGGTGTTCTTTTAGGGCGGTTTTGAAGGAGGATAGATATGCCCTTTCTTTTACACATGTTGGGAGTGCATTCCATATTGATGTGGCGTAGAAGGAGAATGAGTTAAGACCTTTGTTAGATCAGAATCTGGGTTTAACGTGGTTAGTGGAGCTCCCCCTGGTGTTGTGGTTATGGCGGTCATTTACATTATGGAAGTAGTTTGACATGTACTTCGGTATCAAGGAGGTGTAGCGGATTTTATAGACTAGGCTCAGTGCAAGTTGTTTTACTCTGTCCTCTCCCCTGAGCCAGCCCACTTCGTAGAAGTGGGTAGGAGTGAGGTGTGATCTGGGGTGGAGGTCTAGAAGTAATCTGACTAGCTTGTTTTGGGATGTTTGGAGTCTAGATTTGAGGGTTTTGGAGGTGCTGGGGTACCAGGAGGTGCATGCGTAATCGAAAAAGGGTTGAATGAGAGTTCCCGCTAGAATCTTCATGGTGCTTTTGTTGACCAGAGAGGAGATTCTGTAGAGAAATCTTGTTTGTTGGTTGACCTTTTTGATTACCTTGGTTGCCATTTTATCACAGGAAAGATTAGCCTCTAGAATGGAACATAGGTAGGTGACCTCATCTTTCCTGGTGATAACAATGTCACCCACTTTTATAGTGAAGTCACTGACTTTCTTAAGGTTGATGGATTCCGTTTTACCCAAGTGTATGGATAGCTTGTTGTCAGCGAGCCAGGTGCAAATTCTACAGAGTTCAGCACTGAGGATTTTGTCCACCTGTGACTTGTCCTTGCCGGATCCCAGCAGGGCCGGGTCACCCGCAAACAGGAACAATTCACAGTTGCATGCTGATGACATGTCGTTTATGTATATTAGGAACAGTAAAGGCCCTAATATACTGCCGTGGGGGACTCCACAGCTTACTGATAGGGGGGGGGGGGGGGACGACACAGTGCTGTTCACCTCTACCACCTGTTTCCTGCCCTCCAAGTAAGATTGCATCCAGCTCGATGAGGTTTTATCAAATCCGATTGCTCTGAGCTTATCCAACAGTATAGCGTGGTTAACGATGTCAAAGGCCTTCTGAAGGTCCAGCATGACCATGCCGCAGTATTTGCCCGCGTCCACCTCATGTTTGATGTGGTCGGTCAGATAGAGAAGGCATGTGTCAGTGGAGTGGTTAGTTCTGAAGCCGGATTGGAATTTGTACATGAGTTTTTTAGTGGCAAGGTAACGATTGACCTGTTCATAAACTATTTTTTCCATTACTTTCGAAATGGAACTGAAAATAGAAACAGGTTGGTAGTTGCCAGGTTCTAATTTGCTTCCTTTTTTTAAAGAGGGGAGTTACTCTTGCTATCTTGAAATATTTTGCTACTTGGCCTTTTGTAATTGAGAGGTTTATTATGTGTGTGATGATTGGGGCAATGGTGGTGGCAGAGTCCCTGAGGAATCGGGAGGGGATATTGTCAAGGCCGGTGGCCTTGTTTTGGTGGAGCGCGCTTAATTTTTTAAGCACCTCGTCAGCTGAGACCATTTCTAATTTGAAATCGTTGTTGGATACTCTTAGCTTTCTGTAGAAGGCTTTAATGTGTTCTACACCAAAGCGACCAGAGTGGTGGGACACCTTGTTGACTAGAGTTGTGGCTATGCTGGTGAAAGGTGTTAAGTCTGCTTACTACCTCCATTTTGTCTGTAATGAGGGAGTTACCCTCCTTGATGTTGATGTTGGTGAGTCTGGTTTTAAGTTTCTGGCTGCAGCCAGGAAGCTGGTTGTTGAGGATTTTCCAGAGCTCACGTGGCTTATTTGTGTTTTCCTCTATTTTGTCGTTAATGTAATTTTTTTTTAAGGATTTAGTCAGGTTGGTTGACTTATTTCTTAATTTATTTGCATTGCTTTTTGAGTGTTGAAAGGAGTGATTTGAGGTTATTATTGGGTTGTTTATCTACTTCGGCTTTACACTTTTGGTATTCGGAGTATTTTCTGTCTCTGTCTTTTATGGCAGCTAATAGGTCCGGATTCATCCATGGTTCAAAGCGGGCTTTGATCCTGACTGTTCTCACGGGAGTCATATCATTTAGTATAGCTAGGAACGCTGTTTTGAAGTGATCCCAAGCTTCATCAACCAGGTTGCTCGTGAGCACAGGGGACCAGTCCCACATACCTAATTTTAGGTTGAACGGACACTGATACTTAAAATACTAAAACATTTAGTTTATTTGCAACAATGAAGGTGACTTTACTAACTAAGCTGGTAACCGCCTCTGTCAGTCGAGTGACCAAAAATAAAGTATCAGTCAGAGGTAATCAGCAGGGTCCGAACACATACTTTTTCACAAAGATTTGCTAATACAGATTGATCGGCACATCCCTAATTGTGTATATAAAGCGTTAATTTGGACAGAATTACAGTGTATGTGTAAAGTGTGGATAAAGTGCACAGTAACACTTCTTGGAGACACTGTTGGAGAAACACGGCTCATTAACATTAAAGCTACAGACACAATGTTTTCAGTAGGGCTTACTAAAACCTGTTTTAACTGTCTAAATTTCAGCATACAGAAAATAGGACAACCTAAAGTTGAACAAGAAAGAAGCTTTTAAATATTTGGTAAAATCTGAATGAAATAGGAATATTGCAAGAATTATTTTTTTTAGTTTGTCACTACGGCATGAATGGAATGGTTCACAACCTAGATTAGTAAATGCTCCCCCATTTGTTTGTTATCCTCCAATAAACGGGAAGTGGCATGCTAACTAACACACACACATAAACTCCACAATTGCTTTTATTTTACATTTTGTTCATAATTTAGCCATGGTGGAAGTCTGTAGAAAAGCAATTGTTCATCCATTTTTTATATTTTGAAAGTATCATTTTATTTACTGTTTAACTGTGTCAGAATGATTGCTGGGAATAATGTAACTTAAACGTTAAAATCAGGGGTGGCCTAAAACTGTATTTTCACACTTGTTTGTACTATACCATTTCATTTTTTAGTCTGTTCTATGCCCTTAAATATAGTTTGAACTCCAAAATGAACTGTAACCCAATAAAAATGCTTGTAAATATAAAGCATGAATAGATAGTTTATTTTACTCGGGTCAAAAGTTCCCCCATTGTTACCTGCAAATTCATCAGGCTGTTATCAGTGCTGCTATAAAACCATTTAACATTCACGTGTTTAATGGAAATGCTCCTGCTGATGACTTAACACTCAGGTGAGTTTTATTCCAGTTACTTCCTGTCTTTAATGAACATTTTGTTAGTTTTATGGTATTCAGCCTGAGGGTGTATGCACTTTCTACTGTATTTGTCTGCATATTATTGCAGTCAAGTAAGTAGTTCATCTGTCACTAATAATCCACTTGTTTGTGGAAAAATGTCTTAATGGATTTTTCATTTGTGCTGAAATATGTCTTTAATAGAGATGACCTCACTCCAGCTTGGCATTCATAGCTCATTTACTCTGACATATTTTGTTCACTGCTTCTTACCAATATTTGCTTCACCCTCCTTCTGGAGGCGTCCATTTTCTTTCATTACACCCTGCTATCTTTATGGCAGCATAAAGACAATGACATGTCAATGTGTCGGCCCTTGTCGAAGCTCTCACTTCCTCTCCCCCCAGCCCTCCTACCCTGTACCTTCCTTACAGCCCACGTCTATAAAATGCTAATTTGCCACTCAGTTGTCTCTGGGTTTTGTCTTTGGCAGCTAAGTGCAGGCCCGAGCTAAGACGAGCGACATCTGCTCTACCATGATCTAACTATGAGAAAAAATGGTTGGCATCACCTCATTCGAGCTTTACTTTCGTCTTTACTTGTGTTTCACCCTGCAGGGATTGGAATACAGACAACAAACACTAGCCAGCATAGTCCTATACTGTTGTCTACTTTTTTACTGCCGTCTGCTCCAAAGCACATTGTGAGCGTAGAAAAAGTAATTTAAAAAGCACCCTTCTTTTAAAGTCAGACCGTAATGATGGATGCTTCCTGTTTTGGCTAATTAACCTGCTAATGTGTGGCACCTACAGTATGTACCTTTTTGATAAATGTCTTGTTTGTTGTGTGATAGTCTTCAAATGGCTTTTATGTCCGCCTGAGTGGCGGGACAGAAAGTTATAAAATAAACTGTTATGCTCCCATAGAACCTAGGGGATTGCCCATAAACCTCTAACTGCCTCTAATCCCCTTAGGGCGGGGGTCGGCAACCCGTGGCTCTAGAATGCGGCTCTTTAGCGCCGCCCTAGTGGCTCTCTGGAGCTTTTTCAAAAATGTATGAAAATTGGAAAAAGATGAGGGGGAAAAAATATTTTTTTTGTTTAAGTATGGTTTCTGTAGGAGGACAAACATGACACAAACCTCCCTAATTGTTATAAATCACACTGTTTATATTAAACATGCTTCACTGATTCGAGTATTTGGCGAGCGCCGTTTTGTCCTACTAATTTTGGCGGTCCTTGAACTCACCTTAGTTTGTTTACATATATAACTTTCTCCGACTTCCTAGGACGTGTTTTATCCTTTTTCTGTCTCATTTTGTCCACCAAACTTTTAACTTTGTGCATGAATGCACAAAAGTGAGTTTTGTTGATGTTATTGACTTGTGTGGAGTGCTAATCAGACATATTTGGTCACTACATGACTGCAAGCTAATCGATGCTAACATGCTATTTAGGCTAGCTATATGTACATATTGCATCATTATGCCTCATTTGTAGGTATATTTGAGGTCATTTAGTTTCCTTTAAGTCCTCTTAATTCAATTTATATCTCATGACACACTATATGTAATATGGCTTTTAATTTTTTGCGGCTCCAGACAAATTTGTTTATGTATTTTTGGTCCAATATGGCTCTTTCAACATTTTGGGTTGCCGACCCCTGCCTTAGGGGGACATTAATGGGCCACTTTCTTAATAACTCAATTACTTTTTTGACTAACCTCGTACAATCTTATAGGTGTTGTTCGCATTCCTAATAGGGCTGCACGATTCATCGACATCGAATCAACATCAAGATTTTAATTAGTGCAATAAATAACTGCAAAAACCTCAGGTTTTTTCGGGGGGTTCTCCGCAATCACCAGCATTTGAGTGACAGCCATGTCGGTCAATCAGAATTGTTGAGCCTCTAGGAGAAAGAAGTCTCACTATGTGCATCGCTCTCATCACCACAGAGCATTTAACAATAGAATTAACTGAACACAGTTAGCCCTCTTTTCAGTCATTCACAATCTTTGTTTCGGTGGTCGGAGAGTAGAGCACCAGATTCACAAATACAGGAACCACAGACAGCCTCCCTACTTGTGACTCGCCAATGAGAAGTGTCGCAAAGTAGCAAAAAATAGGAGACAGAAAATGTAATTTTAAAGCCAAATGTCACAATGTGGCAATATTTCAGCTTCAAATTGGATGGAAAATACACGGCCATCAACACGGACGAACAAGCGAGAATGCAATGATCACGTGATGGCAAGAAAATAAAAAGACAACATCCGATGTCGTTTTTCCAACTGGGGAAAAGACTTTAAAATGTTCAATATTTAATATGAAAAATGTTTAATTGTTCTTTGAGTACAATCAGAAAAACCCAGTGTGTTTAAAGCCTTTTAATTTTAATTCCAACCTTCTAAAATTGTTCTTTTAGTAAAATAAAAAACTTATGTTTAATGTATCATAAGATTTTCTGTTAAAATGAAGACAATAATGACATTTTATGTGGTCCTCTTTTATTTTGAAAAGTATCGATATACATTTTGGTACCGGGACAACCCTAATGCATAAAAGAACATTTTTCACTGTTTTGCATGTTTCAACCTCTAGACCTCAGATATACGATCGACAGTTTTCTGGGGACACAGGGTATTTTTTGTCAATATGTTGGTGGAGAAGACGCCCAGGTGGAGTTTGGTTGGCCCTGGCCGATAGGATTTAAACATGGTAGCAGTTATTGTGTCCTGGTTTAAGACGTAGCAGTGCTAGTATGTAGTAACAGTGCTGAGCTTAGTTGTCCTCTGCTTCTGTGTTTTCATTGCTGCTCTTGCATTGATTCTGCTTTGTGTAGAAACTGTACTTTATATTTTTTGTGTTTTATATCTGAAATGGTTTTGGTGTCTTTGGTTTGGACCTCTCAATGATATTTAGGCATCTGGAAACAGTTGTTCCGTTCCTCATGTTTGAGTAAAAACCTTACATTCCATGGAAACCTGCGGAGAGTTCCGATAGCTTTCCAGTTTTGCACAATGTCTGAGAATCCAGAGTTGATCATCACGCAAACGATCCTTTGGATCAGCCGTATCATTCTGGTTTTCCTCAATAAACATTGTAAGACTACCGCAAGAGCCCGAGTGCTAGCATAACTCACGAGTACATTTTGTTTTTACAACTTCATAGAGGTTTCCGGCATTCCTCTCCAGGGTACCAGATTTCTCCTTATTAGCCACATGCAACAAAGTTAAAAGTCGGTCTTGCATTGCACATTCACGGTGGGGAGAAATGCAGGGTTTCCGCTTACAGATTTGTTATTCCCAGTGGCCAAGTACTTGCGAGATGTTGTTTTGTATTGTGTTGTGTGTGGTGAAACAATGCTTTAAAAGTTTTTGTTAATGGCTTCTTATTCACCAGAAACTAATCAGAATTGACATTTGTCGCATTTGGAGTTCCCCATTCCCACCCGGCCAGTGTGTTGTGATGTTTTCTTTTGCTCCTCCTTGCTTTCTTTGACTCTTCCAAGGTACTGACGGTTTTAAATTGGTCCTGCTGCAGTCTGTCTGGCCTTTTTCCCTAGCCACACCAAGCAGATCCCTTGTGTGCGCTTGTCTGGCTTTTCACAACCAGTTGGGGAGCTCCTTTAATTTATGAGTCATTTCCTTAAGAAACTTGCCGTCTCAACAGGTCCTGATCTAATGATACCTTTGATTACTGCAGGAGGTTAATGCCAATTAGAGTGACTGGGGCGGTATAGCTCGGTTGGTAGAGTGGCCGTGCCAGCAACTTGAGGGTTGCAGGTTCGATCCCCGCCGCTTCCGCCATCCTAGTCACTGCATTTGTGTCCTTGGGCAAGACACTTTACCCACCTGCTCCCAGTGCCACCCACACTGGTTTAAATGTAACTTAGATATTGGGTTTCACTATGTAAAGCGCTTTGAGTCACTAGAGAAAAAGCGCTATATAAATATAATTCCCTTCACTTCACTACTAAGATGATGAATAAAATGGCGCAGTCAAGTACACATAATTACTTCTTAATGTCATACTGACCAGTATATAAGCCAACGCCTCTTTTTCAGACTGTTTTCAAAGGAAAAATACAATTTGGGTCAATGTGGTGCAAAGCCCAATTGAGGCTGACTATTGCAGTTGTTAGGTAATTAATCATTGGATAGATATTGGACGCAACTGTCTTACAGTCACGGTGTATTCCTTTTTGATACAGTAAGGGAAAAACCGACAATTGATTACAAACACATTAGGGGTATAACGATTGATCGGTATATATCGATAGATCGATTTATATTCCTAAAGTTCAAGTATATCAATGTGTGTTTGGCAAGTTGGCCTTCCGATAAATAGTTATATATTGGATTTAAGAATGGCAGACGTTATATGAAGTTTTGCAATTTTAATAAAGAGGACAGTAAACGTTAAGTCTATCTGCCCGTCTGTGGCATCAACGAAACAAAAACGACTGATACCTACAGTATGGACAATATCAATAAGTACAACACAGCACGATTGTAAAAGCCACAACAAATAAAAACAACACAACACAATAACATTTTCAACTCCGTTCGTTACATCCTTGGCCATTTGGTCCATGTGCCTCCGAAACCTGTCCTCGGTCACTTCCATTATGTCTTTATGATGTTCTGTGTTTATTAAAATGAGAGTAGTAGCAAGTCAAACCACTTCTCGTTTAATCTGAAAAGATTTAGTTGCACTTAATTTATCAGGTAAATCTTATGCAAAATTCAGCCTGAAGAGATGTTGGTTTCCCTTTATTTTTGGATATTAGAGGGGAACTGCGCTTTTTTTTGGAATTTTGCCTATCGTTCACAATCATTATGAAAGACATGACGATGGATGTACTTTTTTAATGCATTCTAAATGGTAAATAAATGCGATCAAAACGGCGCTTGGAATGGAGCTTCTTCGAGCCGCTCTATTCTGCCTATAAAGCCCGTTGAAAACATCCAAACACCTACATTAAAGGCCTACTGAAACCCACTACTACCGACCACGCAGTCTGATAGTTTATATATCAATGATGAAATCTTAACATTGCAACACATGCCAATACGGCCGGGTTAACTTATAAAGTGCAATTTTAAATTTCCCGCTAAACTTCCGGTTGGAAACGTTTATGTATGATGCGTATGCGCGTGACGTCACGACGGCAACGGAAGTATTCGTACCCAATGTGTCACCATACGAACTGCTCTGTTTTCATCGAACAATTCCACAGTATTCTGGACATCTGTGTTGGTGAATCTTTTGCAATTTGTTTAATGAACAATGGAGATTGCAAAGAAGAAAGTTGTAGGTGGGATCGGTGTATTAGCGGCTGGCTGTAGCAACACAACAAGGAGTACTTACTTGGATAGCGGACGCGCTAGCCGATGCTAGCTGCCAACCACATCTGTGATCGGGTGAAGTCCTTCGTCGCGCCGTCGATCGCAGGAACGCAGGTGAGCACGGGTGTTGATGAGCAGATGAGGGCTGGCTGGCGTAGGTGGAGCGCTAATGTTTTTACCATAGCTCTGTGAGGTCCGGTTGCTAAGTTGCTAAGTTAGCTTCAGCGTCGTTAGCAACAGCATTGTTAAGCTTTGCCAGGCTGAGAATTATTAACCGTGTAGTTACATGTCCATGGTTTAATAGTATTGTTGATCTTCTGTCTATCCTTCCAGTCAGGGATTTATTTATTTTGTTCCTATCTGCATTTGAGCCAGATGCTATCATGTTAGCTCAGTAGCTAAAGAGCTTCACCGATGTATTGTCGTGGAGATAAAAGTCACTGTGAATGTCCATTTCGCGTTCTCGACTCTCATTTTCAAGAGGATATAGTATCCGAGGTGGTTTAAAATACAAATCCGTGATCCACAATAGAAAAAGGAGAGTGTGTGGAATCCAATGAGACCTTGTACCTAAGTTACGGTCAGAGCGAAAAAAGATACACCCTGCACTGCCTCTCTAGTTCTTCACTCTAACGTTCCTCATCCACGAATCTTTCATCCTCGCTCAAATTAATGGGTTAATCGTTGCTTTCTCGGTCCGAATCTCTCTCGCTCCTTTGTAAACAACGGGGAATTGTGAGGAATCCTTCCTTCTGTGACGTCACGCTACTTCCGGTATAGGCAAGGCTTTTTTTTTATCAGCGACCAAAAGTTGCGAACTTTATCGTCGTTGTTCTATACTAAATCCTTTCAGCAAAAATATGGCAATATCGCGAAATGATCAAGTATGACACATAGAATGGATCTGCTATCCCCGTTTAAATAAAAAAATTTCATTTCAGTAGGCCTTTAAGTTTTTATCTACATGACGTGAGTATATATGTAATGTAGTAACAGGCATATTTATAATATTTTATATTTACGTATTTTCCTCATGTTAAGTATCACTACATTCATTTCTTTTTTTAAACATCATAACTGATTTTTACTGACTGCAGACTTTATGAGAGCCAACAAACGTAATAAAACATGATTTACTGTACAAGGTCTGCTGTCATTAAGATGCACTTATAATAACAATATCACTAATAATTTGTTAATCAAGTCACAAAATGTAAATTGAGTATTGTTGGCGCGTTTTGGACGGTTATTTATTGGGTTTTATGGGCATAATGTAGGAACATTGGCTCCGCTGTAAGCAGACTTTTATTTACGAGTTAGAATGCATTAAGAAAAATGTGTTGTCATGTCTTTCATAGTGATTGTGAACGATAGGCAAAACATTTTAAGAAAAGTGCAGTTCCCCTTCGATATCAGGTAAATCTACTGTTACAATAATGATTACTGTACTTTTATTGACAATGTCTTCAATGTTGAAAATGAGAGCAGAACATGTTTCCTCTTGTTAATTCAACCTTAAGTGTTGGTTGCACTTTATTCAAATACGATGTGAAAGCATTTTGTTTGCTTGTTTGTATCCATAATTCATTTATATCTAATTCCTTTACAATAAATAACCGGAATATATGTAAATTCACCTGCAGTGTCCAGTATCCACTATTTATTTCACAGTCACTGGTTGAATTTTGCCTACTAAAAAGTTACTAAATCAATTTCAGCTCACTCAATCATTTGGGATTAACCACAAATTCTGAATCGATCGAATGGTTGTTAAAACGAATCGTTACACCCCTAAAATACATGGTACACACGGAAATTTGATATTTGCTGCAATATTTCATGCCGAGTTCATGTTGGCGGTGAAGTTGATTCAGGCATTCCCAGAATACGTCAAGATTAATCTTTTCCTTTGGGAAGCATATATTTGCTAGATGGTTGATCTACTGGTTCATAGCTAGAAGTATTTTTACAACATTGTAATTACCGGTACTACTACAGTTCATTCTCATGGGAAAACCTTTGGAAGAATACGAGACCTCCAACTTTGCCGGTCGTACTGTACTTTATCTCAAGCATCCATGTCAACAAGTGGGTTCAATTTTCTTTCCGCCTTAACATTTATTGGGCAGTTTAGTGTGGTTCTTTTTTTTGCCACAGGGTCCTAATAAATACAGGATAATAACATTGTTTTATTAGACACCAAATCATGGCTGTGACTCATGGCTGCATTAAAGCCATCAGGGGGGTAATGATGGACTTCACTTATCACCTATCTCTCTCTCTCTATGGTCTTCAAGTTATTGTTTTTCATCATAAATCAGTTTTTCAGAGGCTCTTTTATACAAACCAAACAGAGTACTTGACATTCTGTTTTCGACCATACAGCTTACAAACTGATGGAAAATGTTCTTCAATTCTGTCAAAGCTGCCCTAAACAGCCAGTGATGACAACCAAGAAATCACAATAACGAGCGTATAAGGAAGGACAGTTCCAGATTATCCCCTCAGTTTTCAAACGTGATGTTTCACCGCATTAATCCAGATGTCTATGCAGTGTTTTTAATAGACCAGCCATACTGTCGTTAAATATTGGGGAAAATGGTATTTTCAGATGACAGGAGAGTAGTTTCCAGTTTACTTAGAAGTAGTACTCCCATCGCGCCGCTTTTTGTTCTTCTACTGCGGTCTTTTAACAAACCTGCCATGACAGCTGTTTAGTCGCTGATGATGCTCGTGACTCTTGTCTTTTAGTTTACAGCCTTGACTCCTGCTGGGAATACTCCTGTGGTTTCATCATGTCACCTTTCACTCCCTTTAAATGTCACAGTTCAATAAATTCAGTGTATATTTTTCACTGTGCAGCTATTACTGGAGGAGCCCCCCTCCTTTCTTTTCAAACGCTTTACTGACAAACCACAAGAAAAGTGGTGTTAAAAGTTTGCAGGGCTGCGTAAAGACAACAGCACTCGCTCGCTCATAAAGCCGCCCACAAAGGCCTTGAAAGGATTATTGCGGCAATCTCCAAGTTCTCTGCAAAATGGTCATCGCCATTCTTTATTTCACTGAGACCCACGGACCGACTTGTTCCTGTCAAACCTCTGACAGGCCTTACGGAAAAGTATGGTCCAGATGTCACAGCAATGCTATTGTCTTGTACCAATATATAACACTCAGAAAAGCAAAGGGGAGGGGAATAGACACTATTACATACATTATTGTGGAACGTTGGAGATAATTCTGACTTTCATCCAAAATGGTAAAACAACAAACTAATTTCAAGCGATTTGGTGCATTGGCATGTCAATAAGCAGTCAAACCATATTTGGGTTAGCTGCTGTCTCCCCATTGTCGTCATTTGCTGCCAGTTTTTTCGTCAGCCTCAGTAAGAAAGCTTCATGTTAACAAAGTTTGTCTCTTCCTGTATAACAAACTTTGCCAAACAATATATTGTTCCACAAATTATTTCAGCATTATTTTAACAACAAATTAAGTCAATTTAGCTCAACTTGCTTATTCGGTATGTAGCCGAAATATTCCCACACAGGAACAGTTGGCTTTGTAATAATTTTTTTTTCTTCTCAATATTTTCTTACTTTTGCAATGCTTCTCACTAGCAAGCTGCGACTAGTGAGGCTCAGTCCGCTCGTCCTGTGTGTGTGTGTGTGTGTGTGTGTGTGTGTGTGTGTGTGTGTGTGTGTGTGTGTGTGTGTGTGTGTGTGTGTGTGTGTGTGTGTGTGTGTGTGTGTGTGTGTGTGTGTGTGTGTGTGTGTGTGTGTGTGTAAGCTAGCGTTCCCCCTACACACAAAGACAAAGATTGTTCATAACTGACAAGAGGATTCACTGTGTTTATTAAATTCTGTTATTGAACAAACACGCTCAGGTGCTTAGAACGATGCACAGAGTGAACTAAACAGATTCCAAGAAGAACGTGGTGCCTCTTTCAGGGACTACAGATAAAGCCTTTTGTTTATTGTATGACATTGCAGTACATATCCCAGCTGCTATTCTCCTGTGCCAACCACTAAATTAAGTATTAGTTTGAATAAGGAACCATTTGTCCAATGGCTGGAGGAAATAGTTTACATTTTCTCATAAATTTCTAGTAATGGGCGATTAACGACTGACCACCAGATACTAATTCACCCAGAGGAATCTACGACAAGGAGGAAAGAGGCAAGTTTTGTTTATCCGAACAATACCGGCTTTCTTAATGCCTTGTATTCACCCACCCCACTCCCCCACCAATTCGCTCACACTTCCTAACTGAAATATTTCTGTCTTTGATGGGAGGGAGATGGATGTCGTTTTTGGACATTTTGCACTTCAACTGAGGCCCATAGGCCCCTTCTTTTTCAGCTACAAGCAGAACAAGGTTGCTACTTGTCCTAGAATCTCTGTGTCGTAAATCACTGGGTAGCTGGACTTGGAAATTAGAAATTCAGCACGCAGTAGTTTAATTAGTGTTTGGTATAGAGATGTTGAGAGTAAACTTCCAGTTACGTTTCCATGCTGAATACTCTTAACTCTTCTACTCCTGAATCATTGCACACAAAAGTGTTACCTGTGGTATTATTTTTCTGACAAACGTACCACACATTGTCACTGTTCTTATACACCAAAATTGGGACTGACTGTCTCTCACTCTACAAAACACCCATTGTAACTCCAGGGTTTTTAGCCAAATCACCACCAAATTTGGAACATACTTTTAGGGAACTCACAAACTCATGTGTGCAAGATTTGAGCAAAGTTTGTTGAAAAACATGGCTGTCCTCACGCAAAATGTTGTTTTAGGAGTACCTACTTAATTCGCCATAATTCACTGATAATTTGTCCAATTAAACCTTTGTGGATATCTGTATTTCACAAATGCCAGCTTTTATATTGAAGCATGTTGGCCAAAACCCATAGGGGGCGCCGCAAATTACACATTTGGACAGCCAATTTATAGCTGTCTTCCAATTCTAAAACATCGATGTCTTCCCTTGATTTAGATTTTGTGACTAAAAGTATTGGTCATACAATATATGTAAGCGTTACAAATGATCCAATAAACATGGGACGCCACAAACTGCCTTTAGACAGAGATGACAGGTCTGTCGGCTTAACGATGTGATGGGAATATTATCTCCCACTGCAATGACGTGGCGATAGGGAGTTTGATGAATGGTCCGAGGGAGACGCAGTGAGCAGATGGTATTCTAATGTCATGTTTTTCAGTGAGCGCCGCAGCTGTGAGGCTTGTGTTTCTAGTAGCTGTCATTAGAACACATCCAAACCATTCTTACCGACTGGAGACAAGTCTGCGGCTTCTACTGGTGGCTTGTCTATTCAGTGCATCCCGCAGAGCAGTGGTTCCATACTTGGTGGAGCATCAGGTGGAAGATCTGTCAAATTGTACCTTTTTGGCTGCCAGTCTTCTCCTTAGAAGGGACTGTTTAAGTCACTTAATTGGTTTGTTTACCCAAGAGGTTTAGTTCAGTTGAGGGTTCTATCTGTAAATAAGCAGTGTCCTAACCAGGCTCCACTGTTCCTCACCTCCCTTGATTCAAGTTGCACCTCCCAGATGGTTCCTTAATCTTTGGCTCCCATTCAGGTCAGCTCCAGCAGAACCAGGTAACACGAGCCAACCATCCTACCTAAATGCATCCATAGAAAGCCAGACATATGACTTTAATGTCTTCTGGTGCCATGTGCAACCCTGCGAGCTATGATGGAGGAGTGGCCTTAAGTGAAACCTGTTATCCGTAAAATCTGCTGAAATAAATCTTGCTTTGCATTTCTGATGACCAAGCATCTCATATGGACTGAAAGAAATTGGGAGAAAACAGTTTTCTTGTAAGCATTGAATCTTTTTTCTATATAAATCAAAGCTATTCAAATAAATGTAACAAAATGCTGTTAAAAAATCATATTAATGACAGCTGCGTTAAAAACAGCAAGTCAAAGATCCTTTATACAATAGAAATGATCTGCTTTTTAAGCCGTCTTGCAAAAACACTTCTCAAAGATCCAGTCTATGAAAGGAGAACTCTGCTGTTTTTGAAGCCCTGTTGCAAAAACAGCTTGGCAAAGATCCTATAGAAAGCAGGAATAAACTGCTGTTTTTAAAACTAAATTAATATAAATCAATCAACTAAATCAATATAAAATGCCAGTCAACAATCCTCTCGATGGTAGGGGCGTTCAGCAGTTTTTAAGGTCCTACTGCAGTGCTTTCAACTAAGTTATTTTGGGAGCAACATTTCCAGAGAGGTAAATACCAGGTGGCCGAACTTCTCTCATTACTATTTTTCTTATTTTGTATATTCCTGAGAATTTAATGACCTACTGAAAAAAAGCTTGTCAAAGATCATCTACAAAACCCAAAACTATGAAATTGGCATGTTGTGTAAATCGTAAATAAAAACAGAATACAATGATTTGCAAATCCATTTTAACCTATATTGAATTGAATAGACTGCAAAGACAAGATACTTAATGTTCGAACTGGAAAACTTTATTTTTTGCAAATATTAGCTCATTTGGAATTTGATGCCTGCAACATGTTTCAAAAAAGCTGGCACAAGTGGCAAAAAAGACTGAGAAAGTTGAGGAATGCCCATCAAACACTTATTTGGAACGTCCCACAGCTAAACAGGATAATTGGGAACAGGTGGGTGCCCTGATTGGATATAAAAGCAGCTTCCATGAAATACTCAGTCATTCACAAACAAGATTTGGGCGAGGGTCACCACTTTGTGAACAAATGCCTGAGCAAATTGTTTATGAACAACATTTCTCAACCAGCTATTGCAAGGAATTTAGGAATTTCACCATCTACGGTCCGTAATATCATCAAAAGGTTCAGAGAATCTGGAGAAATCACTGCACGCAGCAAGGCTGAAAACCAACATTGAATGCCCGTGACCTTCGATTCCTCAGGCGGTACTGCATCAAAAACCGACATCAGTGTGTAAAGGTTATAACCACATGGGCTCAGGAACACTTCAGAAAACCACTGTCAGTAACTACAGTTTGTCACTACATCTGTAAGTGCAAGTTAAAACTCTACTATGCAAAGCGAAAGCCATTTATCAACAACACCCAGAAACGCAGCCAGCTTTGCTGGGCCCGAGCTCATCTAAGATGGACTGATGCAATGTTTATAAGTGTTCTGTGGTCTGACGAGTCTACATTTCAAATGGTTTTTGGAAACTGTGGACGTTGTGTCCTCCGGAACAAAGAGGAAAAGAACCATCCGGATTGTTATAGGCGCAAAGTCCAAAAGCCAGCCTCCGTGATGGTATGGGGTGTATTAGTGCCCAAGGCATGGGTAACTTACACATTTGTGAAGGCACCATTAATGCTGAAAGGTACATACAGGTTTTGGAGCAACATATGTTGCCATCCAAGCAACATTATCATGGACGCCCCTGCTTATTTCAGCAAGACAATGCCAAGACACGTGTTACAACAGCTTGTCTTCATAGTAAAAGAGTGCAGGTACTAGACTGGCCTGCCTGTAGTCCAGACCTGTCTCCCATTGAAAATGTGTGGCGCAATATGTAGCCTAAAATACCACAACTGAAACCCTGGACTGTTGAACAACTTAAGCTGTACATCAAGCAAGAATGGGAAAGAATTCCACCTGAAAAGTTTCTAAAATTGGTCTCCCCAGTTCCCAAAGGTTTACTGAGTGTTGTTAAAAGGAAAGGCCATGTAACACAGTGGTAAAAATGCCACTGTGACAACTTTTTTGCAATGTGTTGCTGCCATTAAAATTAGGGATGTCCGATAATGGCTTTTTGCCGATATCCGATATTCCGATATTGTCCAACTCTTAATTACAGATACCGTTATATACAGTCGTGGAATCAACACATTATTATGCCTAATTTGGACAACCAGGTATGGTGAAGATAAGGTCCTTTTTAAAAAAAAAAAATTTAAAAAATAAGATAAATAAATTAAAAACATTTTCTTGAATAAAAAAGAAAGTAAAACAATATAAAAACAGTTACATAGAAACTAGTAATTAATTAAAATGAGTAAAATTAACTGTTAAAGGTTAGTACTATTAGTGGACCAGCAGCACGCACAATCATGTGTGCTTATGGACTGTATCCCTTGCAGACTGTATTGATCTATATTGATATATAATGTAGGAACCAATAACAGAAAGAAACAACCCTTTTGTGTGAATGAGTGTAAATGGGGGAGGGAGGTTTTTTGGCTTGGTGTAGTAATTTTAAGTGTATCTTGTGTTTTTTATGTTGATTTAATTAAAAAAAACAAAAAAAAAACGATACCGATAATTAAAAAAAACTATACCGATATTTTCCGATATTAGATTTTAAAGGATTTATCGGCCGATATTATCGGACATCTCTAATTAAAATCTAAGTTAATGATTATTTGCAAAAAAATATCTTGTTTTTGCAGTTTATTCAATTGAATATAAGTTGAAAAGGATTTGCAAATCATTGTATTCTGTTTTTATTTACGAATTACACAACGTGCCAACTTCACTGGTTTTGGGTTTTGTAAATGACAGCATTCTTGTGTTTTTTTAGGAATCTGCTGCAAAAATCTTAGTCTTTTTCAAGTTTTTTTAACTAATCTTGCAGACCAGTCTGATGTATTTATTGGGCCGGAATTGAACCCCCAAGTCGCCAGCTGAATAGCCCTGTCCTACCGCCAAAAATGTTAGTCAGAGTTCCTCTAAATGACAAGAGCTGTGTTTAGCAAAAATGTTTGTTGCCCCCAAGTTTAAAAATAACTGGGCCAGATTTGGCCCACGGGCTACCAGTTGAGTAGTCCTGATGTAAAAGCTGTACAACTCTTCATATTCGGGCAGTTTGTCGAAGCAGAAATGGCTGCTCACTTAAGAGGGTCTGATTCCCTCTCTGATAATGAACTGTTTCTTGAGATTGTGTTACTCCAATCCCTCTTTGCAAGCGTCAAACGTGATAAAATACCTCCCATCTCCTCCAATGTATAACGTCTAATCTTTTCCATGCTCCTATATATCCTTGACAGGGATTTTGGGTGTGTTGTTGCAGCCTGGCTACAGCTGGAACGCTTCTTCGGGCCAACCTGAAGGGTGCGAATGAGCAGCTGACCCATAATTTCACATTCCAACTTTAAGTGTTTTGAATTAGCCCCTGCAATCGAGAGCTTTTCAATGTGTCTTTGCGCCTTTTTGATGTTTTCCTGTTACTTGAATGCTTTTGTCTTCTCTATTTATCGTTCTTCCCCTGCAATGTAAGAAGAGCATGTGTGTGCAATTTATCAGGCAAACACAAGACATCCCTTTTCCTCCTGGACTCCCTCTGGACTCTTTGCAACACCTTTGAGACAAAGCTTTTAACCGGCGGCCCACCAGCCGAAACCGACATGTGAATAACATCTGACTGAGTTCAGTTCTAAACTAACATTTTTGCAGTAGATTCCTAAAAAACATCAGAACACTCCTGTCCTATACAGGACCTTTGATTAACATCTTTACAGCAGATTCCTAATAACAGAAGGACACTTGTCATATTGAGGATTTTTGACTAACATTTTTGTGTCAGATTCCTAAAAACAGCAGATGCACACCAAATGCATCAACCTTATAATGTCATGCTTTGGCATTGTTTAACGCAAGTATCCAACATTGTAACAACAAAATAAGTCAGGAAATACTAAATGTATCATAGTTCCCCTTTAAAAGACTGTTTTTGCATAAGTCCTTAAATACAGCAGTGAGCTCCTTTCATATAGAGTAGATCCCTGCCTATTTACAGTTTAAGAATTTTCCTTTCTCAGCTTTAAATTGTAATAAATTTTTCAGTATTTTTATTTTATTTAGATTTTTTATGGTAACTTAAATTGAAAGTAGTTTGATGGCGCTATCTGCAGCGGAAACAAAGTCTCCAACTATGAATCAAGCAGAGGGCTCTGTTTCACAATTAAATTCACCCAACTTTTCCCGGCAAGACCCGATTTTTCAGTTGTTATAGGTAACTGAAAAAATTGCCATTTTTGGAGCCTTCTTATTGGTGCATTCATTATTTGCGTTGTTTCGTTATTAGCAGTACTGTACTGTACTTGTAGGATCTATTTGGGGACAGCTCGGCTCGGATGGAACAGCGGCTGTGCCAGTAACTTGAGGGTTCCAGGTTCGATTTTCTAGCTTACGCCATCCTTGTCACGACCGTTGTGTCTTAGGCAAGACACTTCACCCACCTTGCTCCAAGTGGCAACTACACTGGTGTATGGATGTGCTGGACTCCCTTGAAAAAGAGATTCTTAATCTCATTGGGACTTTCCTGGCTAAATAAAGGTTAAAAAAATGAGTAGTATTTTATGCTAGGTCTTTAAAAACAGCAGAACAGTCCTATTGTATAGAGGAGTTTTTTTTGCTCCAGATCCCATAACTAAATCAGCAGGATGCTGATGTCATGTGGATGATCGACATAGACTACATTAGCCATTTGGTGAGGTACAAAAATGTCAAAGCAGACACAAAATATTGTCATAAAGTTAGATGAGTTGTTGCAGACGTTTTGTTCTGGTCAACATGTTTTTCTCTCATCTCGCTGATGTTAATGAAAGAAATTTTCATACAAAGACTGCTGTTTAGCTGCGTGAGGCGGTAGAATTTTGGACTGCTTTGAAGTAGCCTCTGGTTATTTTTTCTGCTTGACAGATCAGAGCAACTTCGCAGGAATCAAACGGGAAGTGCCCTGCTGCCCCAGGTAAATGCTAACTGGCGACTAAGCCGGGACATTTTGAAAGCTAATATGGCTACCGAGTTAGGGGCCATCTGGACAATTTGCCCTCTTGAAAGAGACGATGGGCTTTGCTTACTTGAAGTATATAAAGGAATCTTAAGAGAGTCACAGTGCACTCATAGCCTCTGGTAAACTTGTTGACCGAGGCTATCCAAGCATGTCTGACCAATCTCCACTCCTTTAAGCATCCTCCATTGCACCTGGCTTCTTCATTTACCAAAGAACAGTAGGTACTGAGAGATGAGACGTGGCCAATTTAGCTGCAAGATGAGTGAGCTGCCTTTTTTTCCCCTTTCCTTCCAAATGAAGGCAAGCAGGACAATGTTAAAAGCACTTGCATTTCATTTCCCACCGCCCCCTGAAGTTCTCACAACAAACTATTTGAGCTTCAGACAAAATGACAGAAAGCTGTTCGGCCACCACTGCTACCTTGTCAGGTCTGCTTCTCATTGGAGGGGATATTTGCTGAGGAAAAAAGGTCGCAAATAATCAGACCCATATTTGGTGGTCCACCCCCACTAAGAAAATGATTAGATTGTCATCTGTGTCTTCTGTGAAAATGTAGTATTATGCCCCCTTTGTGTGGCCCACGTGTTACGACTTATTCTCGGGTGACCGCAAAACCCAATCTTTTAATCTCTTTCAGGAGCGGGATCTGCAACAGCTTTAGCGCGGAACCTCAAATTACGCAATTTGTTGAAATATTTGCAATGAATAAGGTGATAGTGAAAGAACGGATGTTGTTCCACTAACAATCCTTCTGTTCGCCTGTAGATTAGGTATAGATGAAAAAGGGACAAATGCGTTTGGGTTTGGACACCGAGAAGAAAAATACCCTCCTGTCTTGACTTAGATATAACAAACTACAAAACTCTCCAAACAATATTTTTGTAAAGGACTTGGCCATTCACCTCATATAAAAAAACAATAGTTGCTTTCTTACTCGTTAAACCGTCGAAATCCAAAATCCAGCAGTACATATTTTTAGTACTGTAGATATTCTTGGCTGTATATCCTCCTGTGAGCCAGCGTTCTGCAGTGGACATTTTTTATTTTAGCGTCCTCTGTTGTGGAAAATTGTGGAGCTGCAGCTATTGATCATTTTAGTAATGGAGTAATCTATTGATTAGTGTGTTTGATAAATTGAGCAATCGGATTAAAAACACTTTTTAGCCTCAATGAGTATTAGTATAACAGTTGAAATAAACAGATTTTTTGCTTTCCGGAACCTTAATACTCCTTTTCTAATAAATTTACATCATCGATGTTTAAATTTTACTTTATTGTGTGCATTAATAAAAACTTAAAAAGATCATGGCACCCACACACCACCTCTCACATCTGCGTTCTATAGTCATGCAGAAATTATGTCCGCGTATTTGAAGTTGCAGGCGCTCCAAGCGGTGTGGTTTATCAATTTTAATTAGTTACTTTTATTCAATGATTAATCGAGGCAACAGAACCTACATTGAAGCTTTTTTCTAATCGAATAATCGTTGAAGCCCCAGACAATTGTGACCATAGGACAGTGCATCCAGAAAGTATTCACAGCTCTACACTTTTTCACATTTTGTTATTATTATTCCAAAATATAATAAATATCAATCAATCAATCAATGTTTATTTATATAGCCCTAAATCACAAGTGTCTCAAAGGGCTGCACAAGCCACAACGACATCCTCGGCACAAAGCCCACATAAGGGCAAGGAAAACTCACCCCAGTGGGACGTCGATGTGAATGACTATGAGAAACCTTGGAGAGGACCGCATATGTGGGTTAAACCCCCCCAGGGGAGACCGAAAGCAATGGATGTCGAGTGGGTCTGACATAGTATTGTGAAAGTCCAGTCCATAGTGGAGCTAACATAATAGTGAGAGTCCAGTCCATAGTGGGCCAACAGGAAACCATCCCGAGCGGAGACGGGATGGTTTTACATTTTTGTTGTCAAAATTCCTAATAATGAAAACATGAAAAGTTTTTTTTTTTTTTAAAGAAATTAGCTAATTTATTAGACATAAAAACTAAAACAAATTACATGTTCTGTACATAAGTATTCACAGCTTTTGCTCAATGCTTCATTGATGCACATTTGGCAGCAGTTACAGCCTCAAGTCTATTTGAATACGATGCTACAAGCTTGGCACACCTATCTTTGGGCAGTTATGTGGGCTCTGTACCGAGGATGTCGTTGTGGCTTGTGCAGCCCTTTGAGACACTTGTGATTTAGGGCTATATAAATAAACATTGATTGATTGATGAGTTTCGCCAATTCCTCTTTGCAGCATTTCTCAAGCGCCATCAGGTTGGATGTTTCTGTACATTGTTGCATTCATCTTTCCCTCTATCCTGATTAGTTTCCCAGTTTTTGCCACTGAAAAACATCCCCACAGCATGATGCTGCCTCCACCATGCTTCACTATAGGGATGGTATTGGCCCGGTGATGAGCAGTGCCTGGTTTCTCCAAACATGACGCCTGGCATTCACACCAAAGAGTTCAATCTTTGTCTCATCGGACCAGAGAATGTTGTTGCTCATGGTCTAAGAGTCTTTCTGGTGCATTTTGGCAAACTTTTTTTTAACAAAGAAATGGTTGCAGAGATGGTTGTCCTTCTGGAAGGTTCTCCTCTCTCCACAGAGGAATTCTGTAACTCTGACAGAGTGACCATCAGGTTCTTAGTCACCTCCCTGACTAAACTAAAATGAATGCAGCAATGTACAGAGGCATCCTGGATGAAAACTAACGCTTCCCATCCAACCTGATGGAGCTTGAGAGGTGCTGCAAAGAGGAATGGGCAAAACTACCCAAAGATGGGTGTGCCAAGCTTGTGGCATCGTATTCAAGAATAATTGAATCTGTAATTGCTGCCAAAGGTGCATCAACGAGATATTGAGCAAAAGCTGTGAATGCTTATGAACATGTGTTTTTTATATCCATCCATCCATTTTCTACTTTCAATAAATTTGCAAAAAAATTAAAACCTTTTCACATTGTCATTATAGGGCATTGTCTGTGGAATTTTGAGGACACAAATGAATTTATTCCATTTTGGAATAAGGCTGTAACATAACAAAATTTGAAAAATGTAAGTGCTGTGAATACTTTTCGGCTGCACTTTATATACTTTTTGCAGTATATCCTCTTGAGAGCCAGCGTTCCCTACGGTGGACATTAGTATATACTTTTGGTTGTATATCATCCTGAAAGCCAGCGTCCTCTAGTGGACATTTTTTTTTTTTTTTCATTTTCATTTATTTATTTATTTCAGGCAATGACATAAAAAAGTACAAAGTTGACAACGCATAATAATATAAATGAATATAGTGCAAAAGGTAATGTATAGTATGTAATGCATGATTGTCCAGTTTTGCCTGAAAGGGAGTGGGAAGTAAAACATATGTGCCTTTTATTTAGAATACAGTCTTAGATGTGATCTCATTGTGGTGAAAATTTGCAGGAATTACTAAATCATTATTTGCGACATCACCTGGTGACATGATGAATGTTAGTAATCGCATCCTGCAACAACTTGGTTAGGCTATGAATCTTACCCACTACAACACAGTCTGTCCGTTATCAGCTCGCCATCTTTACTTCAGCGCTGCGGGTGATAGATGAAGTCTCTTTGCTATAACAAGCACTTCGTGTTTGCCTTGGGCTTCGGTTCACACAACCTAGCGCTGATATCTGATAACCTCCTCCCATCCAGTGGATGGCCAGAGCAAACTTGCCAGTAATGATTGGTATGTGTTGGAGACTGTGACTGAGCTCATGCGCTATATTCTACTTTACTAGTGCTCTATATTCTTGCAAAGTGAATATTAATATTGATGTGGCACTTTTAAATGCATTAAGTGGAGCAAACATGAAGAGGATACAAATATAGATAGCATTAAGTCTGAAAATGTTTGCAGCCCTTGGGGAGTCAGCAATCAAAATCAAGTTTTTGCTTACTTGTTTTTGTGGAAGCAGGCGTTGAACAGAGCACATTGTTACCTTCTCTGCAGACATGGTTTATTTCCTTCAGAGACTAATGTAATGGACGCTTCTGGCTCCCTGTAGGCTATTTCATCTTGCATGCTGCCAAGCTGCACATTTGCTTCTTCTGCTAATGAACAGCGGCAGAGGTGTGTTGTCATTGTTGTGCATATGCATGCAGTATGGTCCTGTGTTTTGTATTGTGGTCAGGGCAAACCCAGCTTGCTTCTATTTACATGCTCATACATTTTAATACTGTGCAAACAATGCCACATGGGAAAATCTGCCTGTTTTTGCAATGTATTTGGTTGCTGCCAGGGTTTTATTCACATCTTATAGAACATCTTGAAGCATATTCTAATAAGGAATTGGGGTTTATACAGCCTTAAAACTGCTGGTCAGATTATTAGCATCGGTTTGACCCTTCAAAGGTTTTTTAAGCATGTCAAAAACTGCTACACCCTTCAGTTTTTGATTTTCAAGCCATTTTGGCTGTGTTAAATGAACATACTGGGAGCAGGATATTCCTTTTAAAGCGTTTTACAAGTGTTATCTCGGTTCCTTAATTTGCCAACAAACAAGAAAAATGGTCAACGGTGCACAAAAAAACAACACATTTGCATCTACCGACAAAATTATCTACACATTAAACAATGCAATTATTTGTTGAGATCTTAATATGGCCTACTGGCTTTCTTTTTTTTTTATATTATATATATAAATTTGTATTCATCCGCCATTGGGTACTTTTATTTGTTGTCAAATGTCTCTGTTTTTAAGGACCTCTAGAGGTTTGAATTTAATGTTGTTAATCTGACCAACAGTTTTAAGGCTATACAAGTTATTGTGCCACACACACATAATTTCCATCAGCAATGCACTCTCGCAGAAAATATTGTAAACTGAGAATTTTTGTGCATGCTCTGAATGGGAAATGGTAATGCCATCTTGTGGACGAATATGAAAATTAAATTGGTCTGTAGTCTACCGTATATTGAAATCGTAACAAAAAAGATTGCATGAGTTTGCTAAGATAAATGTGGAGTTTTAAATACCATATTTTGTAGGTCTTTTTTGGTCACAAATAAATGTGTCAATTAGTCTTCTGAAATGTTTAAAAGTGACTACTTCTGGTAAATTTAGTTTAAAACAACCAAAATGGCTCAGACATAGAAACATGAGAGGATCTCTTAAAGGTTAAACTTGAACCCCCATTAATCTTCCCCACTTGATGGCTTCCTTGACTATATTTTTCCTCTACTCCACTTTCTACTGAACAAGGATTTTTTGAGAGTCCATGACCAAAGTGTCATACCCGACTAATCCCTGACCTCTCTGACTTCTCAAACCCTGGTCAAGGGTCACGTGCCCCTTCCCTCAGCTCTTGACGACATACAAAGCAGTGGGGGTCAGGTTATCTTGAGAGGAACAGCGGGACTTTTAGGTGGAACAGAGCCGCTTCTTCCAGGTCTTTCAAGCAATGTGAAGTCAGGCTGCTAAACCACCACATTGCTGGCAGATTATCGCTGTGATTGTGGCGCTTAGAAATTAGCGGAGGCATTCATGGATACAGAATTGCAAGTTAAATTCTCAGATTTTTCTACCTAAAAGTATTGAGAATTATGTTTTGCATTACCAAAGTAAACTCATTGAAGTTAGAGCTCCCACATTATTTATGACTGTTTTATATCCAGTCAGGTTTGATCCAGTGTCAGCCCAAGTGTATAAGTAATGTGTGGCAGGGGGTCCATAAAGCTTTCAGTGTGTTTTATCTGTCTTGATTTGGCGTACGGTCTCAGCATGTCTGACACCAAGCTAAACACGCTCACCAGACGTTACTCAATCAAATGGAAGCTTTACGGCGAGTTCCGTGGCAGGACTGTTGAGTTCATCCTCTCTATTAGGGAATCATACACTCTTATCAGGGGTGTAACGGTACTTGTATTCCGAATCTTATTTTTCTGGTATGGGATGTACCGAGTTTGCACACGGTACATATAAAGTGTGACAGACAGGAAGTGTAACTTCATTTCGATATAGGCATAGAATACATCTTTATTGTCCACCAAGGTGAGAAATTGTCTTATGTCTTAAATTGTCTACTTATTGCCACTTTGTAAAACGAATACAATGCAGCCCAGCCTTTGTCTAGCAGTAAGGAGAAGCCAGAGCTTAAAAATCCACTCCTCCTTTTTTGGAAATACTTGGATTTCCCTGTGAAATAGATAAACGGGCAAAGACAAATAGATACGTCAAAAGCAGTGCCCTTGTTCAGTAGAGATGATGAGCCGGGCTACAAACTAAAACTGGTAATATTCTACTTCATCCAGTAAGTAATTTTAATTTCCCAAAAACAAAACATTAACAATGTTGAAACTTTTATGATGCACTCGTCTGCATCTTTGCACTTCCCTAAAAAATGTAATTGAAACTAGTAAATTTTTTGTAGTTCTGTCAAATGGTTAATTATTTTAATCTGATTATTTACAATTCTGAGATGTGAATAATTGCAGTAAATTACTTGCTTGCATAATTACAATTCATTTTGAAGGGGTCATAGGGTTTCCCCGACATGTAAACAATAGTGGCGCAACGCCACGGCAAGATTAATCACACTTTCAAAATAACTTTTTTCATTCTTTTTTATTTTTTTAACTTGAAACGTTTTTTTTTTCACATGAAAATAATTTTAAGTGCCATATCGTATGAATGGATGCACCGTACACAGTCTACTATTTACGTATTATTGGCTACAATACGTTTGAAAAACAGCTCAAATATCATTAACGTTCATCATTGCTTTATTAAAAAAAAAGAAAAAGCCTGTATCTAAATCGCCTGTCAGAAGCGCGTCAGCAGCCGGTCGCGCACCTCAATGAGTTGATACCCGGCAAAAGTAAGGAGAGTAAATTAAAGAGAAAGGTATTTTAAGCTAATTAATGCATTTCTTATTCAAGCCAGTGTAAACTACCCTAATTATTTTGACATTACTACCGACAATGTTTAACTTTATGCCGTGTGTGTCTTCGAACCTCCATTTGGACATCACCGTGTGGGATGTGCACTTTGTTCCCGTTTGTGTATTACTTTTCTCCGGGCACTCCAGTTTCCTCCCACATTCCAGAAACATGCATGTTAGCTTATTTGGAGACTAGAAATTGTCCACAGATATTAATGTTAGTGTGAATAATTGTCTATATGTCTCCTGCGATTGGCCATGCTAATTTGAGTTAGCTAGTCCATTGTACATTAGCATTAAAGGCCTACTGAAATGAAATGTTTTTATTTAAACGGGGATAGCAGATCCATTCTAAGTGTCATACTTGATAATTTCGCGATATTGCCATATTTTTGCTGAAAGGATTTAGTAGAGAACATCGACGATAAAGTTCGCAACTTTTGATCGCTGACAAAAAAAGCCTTGCCTGTACCGGAAGTAGCGTGACGTCACAGGCTGAAGGGCTTCTCACATTTCCCCATTGTTTACAATGCAGCGAGAGCAATTCGGACCGAGAAAGCGACGATTACCCCATTAATTTGAGCGAGGATGAAAGATTCGTGGATGAGGAACGTGAGAGTGAAGGACTAGAGTGCAGTGCAGGATGTATCTTTTTTCGCTCTGACCGTAACTTAGGTACAAGGGTTCATTGGATTCCACACTTTCTCCTTTTTCTATTGTGGATCACGGATTTGTATTTTAAACCACCTCGGATACTATATCCTCTTGAAAATGAGAGTCGAGAACGCGAAATGGACATTCACAGTGACTTTTATCTCCACGACAATACGTCGGCGAAGCTCTTTAGCTACGGAGCTAACGTGATAGCATCGTGCTTAAATGCAGATATAAACAAAAGAAATAAACCCCTGACTGGAAGGATAGACAGAAAATCAACAATACTATTAAACCATGGACCTGTATATACACGGTTAATGCTTTGCAGCTTGGCGAAGCTTAACAATGCTGTTGCTAACGACGCCATTGAAGCTAACTTAGCAACAGGACCTCGCAGAGCTATGATAAAAACATTAGCGCTCCATCTACGCCAGCCAGCCCTCATCTGCTCATCAACACCCGTGCTCACCTGCGTTCCAGCGATTGACGGAAGGACGAAGGACTTCACCCGATCATCCGTGCGGTCGGCGGCTAGCGTCGGATAGCGCGTCTGCTATCCAAGTCAAAGTCCTCCTGGTTGTGTTGCTGCAGCCAGCCGCTAATACACCGACCTCACCTACAACTTTCTTCTTTGCAGTCTTCATTGTTCATTAAACAAATTGCAAAAGATTCACCAACACAGATGTCCAGAATACTGTGGAATTTTGAGATGAAAACAGAGCTTTTTTGTATTGGATTCAATGGTGTCCGAATACTTCCGTTTAACTACTGACGTCACACGCATACGTCATCATACATAGACGTTTTCAACCGGAAGTTTAGCGGGAAATTTAAAATTGCACTTTATAAGTTAACCCGGCCGTATTGGCATGTGTTGCAATATTAAGATTTCATCATTGATATATAAACTATCAGACTGCGTGGTCGGTAGTAGTGGGTTTCAGTAGGCCTTTAAGCTAGCGATATTAGAGCTCAACCTTCATCCTGCATAATTGTATTGCTTTTTTCAGTTTATTCCAAATTATATTATAAATCTAACATGATTCCTACATGTATTTGCACTTCATGTGTATACATAATGTACTTTCTTTGGTGTGGTTAGTTTTAAAGTGACTTCATTGTGAATAATATCAACAAAATACCTAAATTATTTGTTTTCAAATCTAACTCAAAGGACTGTTTACATATTTGGCAAACTAAACATTCAAGCAGGGCAGAATTGTAGCCTGTGTTACCTTTTACAATAAGCAACAATTGAAACTGCATTGAACAAAGAGAGCACAGTCTATCAAGTCAAATTCCTTGTGTTAAAGTAGATTCTGATTCTTATTTACATACTTCCACTTAGTCTTCTCCCAGCCATCTTTGTTTGTAGTTTTTAGCGCATACATAGTGAGTCTAAGGACATATATAAGTTAAAACTATGTGTTACTTCGTATTAGAAATGGCAACAGCCCCACAACAAGAGGACAGAGAAAAATTAGGAACTTATTGACTACAACGTCGTAGTAAAATGGCAAAACTCTTCCTACTCTGTATGGGTAATCCGCTGACATCACCAATGGCAAAAACGTAACTAATGGGGCAAATTCCGGCTCGTTTCTCAGAAGTATGAAAAAGGTAAGATTTTAATAAAAATCTCATCAATCAAACTATGGTTTGATTTCAAATTGTTGAAATTTATGCAGATCCCAAATACACAACAGCAGGTACCAATAGTAATGAAAAGTTGGTTTTGCATAATAGGGCCCCTTAAAAAAAAGATCATAATACATTATTTTGACACAAACGCAATATAACTGTCAGAATGTCATAAATAAACACTTTTAAAGTGTTTTACTTGAATGTACTTCATTAGTTTTCTCATAACTTGGTAACAGTTTTATATAAAGTCCCACAAGGGTGTATTTTGAAGTGAAATTTGCCACTGAGCCACCAGTCAGTCTTCTCACTGGAGTATGCATTGACCTGATCACTGACCATAAAACAAACCTTTCAGGTAACCATCCGCAATTAAAGTAAATTAGCACTTGGGGTCAAAATAAAATAGGTGATTAATCTGTGTTGATACATGATAAATGCACAAACTTTTTTGTTACTAATCACATGAGTTAACTCATTAAACTTGACAGCCCTATGTTTTTCATTTGAGAAATTTAGTTTGCAGTTTTTCAACATAAATGTTTTTTTAAATGTATTAAATCTGTTTACATAAATGCTAAGCACTTTCATGTTTTGCATTTTGATGTCTTTATGACCGTAAAAAGCGCTATCCATGTAATGTTGTGACATCCTCCCACCTTTTATCCAACTTGAGTCATTCTGCTACGGATGTCCATAAGATCCTTTGCCCATCTGGCCCCGCACAAGAACAGGATATGAAGAATAAGGAACCTAAGAGGGCTTCTTTTTAGGATATGAAAGCTCACAAATGAAACTTGAGCTCCTCCATTTTTCCACTTTTCACCTGGCCAACACAAGCTGAGTTTGATGTTTTGTTTAATATATTTTTCTCCCTCACTAGTCATTTTTTTGTTACTGCCTTCCTTCCTTTCTATAAACAATATAGCCGTGCACTTTATCAACATGCGTCAGGCTGCTCAGTTTTATGTGACAGTGTCTTGGCCAAATGTGTTCGCTTCACTTGACAATCTGAGCAGGATGTGAAAATGGATCCATTTACAATCCATCTGTATAAATACATTCATATATAGTCCATACCCCTTAGCTATTTAACTTTCCTCACAGTGACTGAGGCAAAAATTTTAAATATGTATATTTTCGACACTGCAGGAAATTTACGATCATGTTCATCCAATGCATTAGCCTGACAGGGTGATTTAATGTCTTCATCATGAGCAGCCTGCAGGCAGGATACTTGAGGACCACGTTGGACTTAGCTTTCTCTGTAGCAAGACGTAACTCAAATATTTTTATTTGGCCTCAAGATTTCCAAACACGCTCCTTTCTCCTTTCTGGTCCTCGTACTTTATTTGTCCAACTAATATTGCAGTGTATCATTTTGTCTTTGATGGCCTTGTTTCCACTGTGTGTTCCAAAGTCACAAATGCAGATTTACCGTCTTGTGAAAACATTAGGACACCCCATCCCTTTTAAAAACCGCACGGTAAAGGGTGGAAATTTGTCTAAAACATGCCGGTGTTTTTATTTTTCTGACACATTTGCTTTTAAACCCCAAACGTTTGATAACATACAGTCATGGTCAAAAGTTTACATATACTTGTAAAGAACATAATGTCATGGCTGTCTTGAGTTTCCAATAATTTCTACAAGTCTTATTTTTTTGTGATAGAGTGATTGGAGCACATACTTGTTTGTCACAAGTGAAACTTGCCAAGGCACATGTAACCAAATATTAACATTGCTGTATGTATACTTTTGACCCAGCAGATTTGGTCACATTTTCAGTAGACCCATAATAAATTCATAAAAGATCCAAACTTCATGAATGTTTTTGTGACAAACAAGTATGTGCCCCAATCACTCTATCACAAAAAAATAAGAGTTGTAAAAATTATTGGAAACTCAAGACAGCCATGACATTATGTTCTTTACAAGTGTATGTAAACTTTTGACCATGACTGTACCTTGGATTGACTTGAAATTTCTCACAAGGCTCAATGCACTCTACAAAACACCCCACTGGAACTTTGAAGCGTTTAGCGAATCACCACCAAATTTGGTACACACCTTTTAGGGGAGTAGCAACTCCATTGTATGAAACATTTAAGCAAGATCGGTTAAAAAACATGGCCGCCTTGAAGATAAACTTCTTTGAAGAGGCACTTAACTATCCATCCATCCATTTTCTACCGCTTGTCCCTCTCGGGCTAATTGCCCATAAATCATTGACCATCTGTCTGATTTTACAACTTTTAACGGTATATATAACCTTTTGAGAACTAGTGTTTTTTTGTGATTGTTTTGTGAAATCAGTGACTCTTTGTAACAGAATAAATAGACCGACAACAAATGTTCACCACAGGTGGTTCTCAAGAGGTCATGTATTCTATGTATGCTAGCATCATTTTAAGCACAACCTATAGAGGGCCCCACAAATGTCAAGTCACATCATGTCAATTGCTTAGTTGAGGGGTGTCCAAACTTTTTCCACTGAGGGCCGCACACTGAAAAATCGAAGGATGCAGGGCCGTTTTGATATATTTAATTTTCAAACCAAATACAAAATATATAGATTTTTTAAAAGAAAAAAGCAGCCTGCATGCCTGCCTTTGTGTTATTAGTAGGGGGTGCATGATAAATAACAACAGATAATCATTGTGCTGATATGAGGAATAATGACATCACACCAATGAATCAGGTAAAATAAAAATAAAATGTTCCGACCTCCAATAACTAAATTAAAAATAATAACACAATGATTACCCTTACGATACTGTAGGCAGAGGTGGGTAGTAACGCGCTACATTTACTCGGTTACATCTACTTGAGTAACTTTTGGGATAAATTGTACTTCTAAGAGTAGTTTTAATGCAAAATACTTTTACTTTTACTCGCGTATATTTATAGAGAAGAAACGCTACTTTTACTCCGCTCCATTTATCTACATTCAGCTCGCTACTCACTACTGATTTTTATCGATCTGTTAATGCACGCTTTGTTTGTTTTGGTTTGTCGGACAGACCTTCAAAGTAGAATCTATCGCATGCCTGCGTTTCACCAATCAGATGCAGTCACTGGTGACGTTTGACTCCGTTTCACCAATCAGATGCAGTCACTGGTGACATTGGACTCTGTTTCCCCAATCAAACAGAGCCAGGCGGTCACATGACCGTCACACGTAGATCCCGACTTAAACAAGTTGAAAAACTTATTTGGGTGTTACCATTTAGTGGTCAATTGTACGGAATATGTACTGTACTGTGCAATCTACTAATAAAAGTTTCAATCAATCAATCAAAAGTGTGAAGGAAAAAAGACACTTTTTTATTTCTTTTTTTTAAATTTTTTTTTTTATAATGTCCTGCCCAGCTTCTCGGGCAAATCATATAGCAGATGTAGATGCCCATATCGGCTGTTCAGATTTACTTTACAAAAGAGAAGTGTAGGATACTTCTCTTGTTGCCTTACTTGTATTTTGACTTTATTAAATGTATTTATATTATCATTTGGTGCAGCCGGGCCGGAGCAGGAGGGGATAGAAAGAGAGAAAAAGGAAGACAGAGGGGGAAATTGTGGGGAGAAGAGGGGGATTAGACAGAGAGACAAAAACAACAACAGCAAACACAACAACAACAACAACAGAGCAACATCAGCAAATACGACATGTACAAATATGATGGTAAAAGTAATAGCAAATAAGCAGTTAGCGAAAATTTTAAAAAAAATACAGAAATGACAATGAGCATTATTACACTAAAAATGGAGCAATATGAATACCAATAGAAATAGTGCTATTGATAATAAACAATACCAGTACTTTACCTTTATTATCAACAATACAATTGTTCAAATGCAACAATACATATACGTAATGATAACTTGAGATACGAAAGAATGCAGAGAAATGGAGGGGAAGAAAGAGAAGCAACCTTAACCTTGTAGATTGTTATAGTAACAATAGGTTAAGCTTTGTCAGTGTGCCATGTGTTATACCCAGTTAACCCTAGGGCAACAACGTTAATATATGTTTGATGAAACGTGATTATGTGCATGAGTGTATGTGTGCATATGTACTTGTATATGTACAGTATGTGTATGTGTGCTTGTACAGTGAATGTATATGTACAGTATGTGTATATGTGTGTACAGCGAATGTATATGTACAGTATGTGTGTTTGAACAGTGAATGTATATGTACAGTATGTGTAAATGTGTGTTTGTACAGTGAATGTATATGCACAGTATATGTATGTGTGTGTTTGTACAGTGAATGTATGTGTAGTATGTGTATGTGTGTGTTTGTACAGTGAATGTATATGTACAGTATGTGTATATGTATGTTTTTACAGTGAATGTATATGTACAGTATGTGTATACAGTATGTTTGTATAATGAATGTGCGTGTGGATGTACGAACTTTGAGTGTGTAAATATGTACTGTATTTATTTGAATATGTATGTGGGAGCGTAGGTACCTATGTATGTGTGTGAGTATATGTGAATTTGCATGTACAATACATTTGACTCCCAGTGTGTGCGGGAGCCAGAGTACGGCCCCAGCCTCCCCGAGAACCCATCCCACAAACAGTAGGTGTGGTGCCCAGGGAACCAGGGGCCACCGCCCCCACGCAGTCAAGCCGGACAGTGACAGGAACCCCAGAGCCTGGCCCACCGTGCCGCCCACAAGGGCCAGCAGCAGGCCGCAGACAGACGCACCCGGCAGAGGACAAGGCACGAGAAAAAGACACTTTTTTATTTCAACCGTACCTCCCGTCAAAAGTCTACAGACTGACCGCACAGTTCCTGTCTTCACAATAAAAGTGCTGCTCCATCGCGCCTGCGCTAACAAAATAAGAGTCTCTGAAAGCCAGCGCAAACAAGCTAGCAAGCTACGGAGTTTGCCGCCAATGTATTTCTTGTAAAGTGTATAAAAACGAATATGGAAGCTGGACAAATAAGATGCCAAAAACCAACCACTTTCATGTGGTATTAGACAGAAAGGAGGAACTTTCTTTCTCCTCCATTTGAAAACGTGGACGTTATCAGCACTGCTGTCTGATTCCAATCAATGCAAGTCATCAGAATCAGGTAATGCACCAACTTATATTCTTGTCTTCATGAAAGAAAGGAATCTATATGTTAAACGTGCATTTATATTCATTAAAACACCTTTAACATGTGAAGAAAAACGGCAAAATAAATAAATATAAATTATATACTGTATACATAAGTATATATATATATATATATATATATATATATATATATATATATATATATATATATATATATATATATATATATATATATGTATGTATGTATGTATGTATGTATGTATATATATATATATGTATGTATATGTATATATATATATTTATATATATATATATATATATATATATATATATATATATATATATATATATATATATATATATATATACACTACCGTTCAAAAGTTTGGGGTCACCCAAACAATTTTGTGGAATAGCCTTCATTTCTAAGACCAAGAATAGACTGTCGAGTTTCAGATGAAAGTTCTCTTTTTCTGGCCATTTTGAGCGTTTAATTGACCCCACAAATGTGATGCTCCAGAAACTCAATCTGCTCAAAGGAAGGTCAGTTTTGTAGCTTCTGTAACGAGCTAAACTGTTTTCAGATGTGTGAACATGATTGCACAAGGGTTTTCTAATCATCAATTAGCCTTCTGAGCCAATGAGCAAACACATTGTACCATTAGAACACTGGAGTGATAGTTGCTGGAAATGGGCCTCTATACACCTATGTAGATATTGCACCAAAAACCAGACATTTGCAGCTAGAATAGTCATTTACCACATTAGCAATGTATAGAGTGTATTTCTTTAAAGTTAAGACTAGTTTAAAGTTATCTTCATTGAAAAGTACAGTGCTTTTCCTTCAAAAATAAGGACATTTCAATGTGACCCCAAACTTTTGAACGGTAGTGTATATATATATATGATATGTGTGTGTATGTATATGTATATATGAGGTAGATCACCTCGACTTGGTCATTTAAAAAGTAGCTCGCCTGCTGAAAAAGTGTGGGCACCCCTGGCTTACATGAACTCAATGTCAAATTTGAGGAAGCACATCGCGGTAAGTAACGTTAGTAGATATTTTGGCTGTCACCGTAGGCTGATGTTAGCTTCCCTGCTATGAATCACTGTAAAATGTACATCGTGTGGGGACATTTATTAACGCACTGCAGACTCACAGACACACACACACACACACATGCATAGAAACACCAATCAGAAGTGCACAGTGTGTTTACCATGAATTGATTAACGTTGAAAAACGTATTGGGGTGTTACCATTTAGTGGTCAATTGTACGGAATATGTACTGTACTGTGCAATCTACTAATACAAGTTTCAATCAATCAATCAATGAATGCCTACTAAGCCTATGGTGCTGTTAAGTTATTGTGGCTCAATTGGGCTTAATTTTTTTTATTTTAATGTGTTATTATTTCATATATATTATTGTTTTAGTTGCTTAAGTGATATTCCTGGCTCTGAATTTGCTCATTGCTATTTTTATGTTTTTGTGCATTATTTGTTGCCGTCGTCATTAAACGAACAGGTTACTCATCAGTTACTCAGTACTTGAGTAGTTTTTTCACAACATACTTTTTACTTTTACTCAAGTAAATATTTGGATGACCTCCTTACTTTTACTTGAGTAATAAATCTCTAAGGTAACAGTACTCTTACTTGAGTACAATTTCTGGCTACTCTACCCATCTCTGACTGTAGGTGAGTTAGGGTGAGCAAATCAAGTGCTCCTTTTCCTCTACTTGTGCCGTTAACTTTACCAAAGCTCATTTGGTAAACAAACATGGCCACAAACATGGCGTCGATCGTTTGGGAATCCTACACTGTTTCAGAGGAAGACATTTTGTGTGCTATTTCCACCAAATATTCTGTAAACATTGTGCAGGAGGAAATAAACATAGTGCATCAAAACATCAACCTTATCAGCCACTAAACAGCCAGCATCGCTACAAAGACGCCTGCTGCTAAACAAGCTGCCCCATAGCCAGCCAGGTTGATTGGCAACACTAAGGCCCCGTTTACACTAAGCCGGATAAGGTTATCCAGGGTAAATCACAGCTAACCTTATCTGTGTCCACACACAACAATGCCACCGTTTAAGACCCCCTGCCCCCTGGGTCCGCCGGCGCAACGCGACCTAGTACGCATGCGCGGAAAATGCGCACGTCATAGTCATCTCCAGTGTGGCTTTGTGTGCAAATTCTTAAATGTAACTTATCTGAACAATATCCAGTGTTGTAGTATTTCAATTAACTGGAATCCAGTGTTCTGTGGGGCCCTATTGTAGTGAATCACACCTGAGCCATCATAAATTAATAAAATCTTTATTAGACACGTAAACAATGTGATAAAGAACGTTTTACATCAATCAAACTAGGGAACTGGATATCTGGTCAGGACACTCCTCACTCTTTTGCCTTCACCTTCATTGTCCATTCCTTTTTGGTGACTTTATATACTCTGGACCTAGACGTCGGGTCCGCGACATACATGGCCGACAATAACTGATACAGTCTGCTTTGCCAGTCCAAAAGCATTCGCCGTTTTTCTCGACGGCCAGGCAATACAAAGCACACGCTACCTTTTTTATCACATCCACGGGAGCCCGCATTCTCTCCTTCGACAAATGGACAAAGTTTTTCGCTAAGTAGAAACAGAGCTGACCCGGCTGGACATTCCAAAGTTCTCATGCCGTCTGAGAAGTGTTGTATCCCAAATAGCTGCAATCGCTTCCTCTTAATGTACCTGTATTCATGTGTGATTTCCACAAGCGTCTGTACATGTAGAAGAATGAGAAACACGGGCATGTCTAGATTACTCGCCTCCATATTTCCAGTTGTTAGCTCCGCTTGTTATGAAACCGCTTTATTATGAAGCTGGCTGTGGCGTGTTATGTCTGACGTCACTTCCTCTCCGAACTGACTTTGTAAACGATCAATGAGTACATACAAAACTAAGTGCCGGAGATTCAAGAATTACACGGCTGACTTACCCGTGTAAAAATTTGTCCGAGGAGGGGGACCTTAAACGCTGGTTTAGTGTGGCTGAAACGGGGCTTATGCTAAATAATTATTCGTTTAAGGGGTTAAATGACTTAGTGTAGACATGGCCTAAATTGGCCCTAGTGTGTGAATGTTGTCGATCTGTGTTGGCTCTACGATGAGGTAGCGACTTGTCCAGGGTGTACCCTGTCTTTAACTTCCCAAACCTATGTATTGAAAAGTAGTTTTGGAATTTTTCCACACAGCGCCCTAATTAGTTTTTGCTCTTGTCATTGCGGCTGCGATCTTGCCCCTAGAGGGATGATAAGCTCTTACTCGCAGGATATTTCGGAATTCCTTTACAGAATGTGTATCCTCATTGTTGTATTTGCTGAAACAATTCCATGTCTGTGTCCTCTTAACTGGAGAACAAATACACTAATACAGATTGTATTTATGTACTAATTCTTTTAACCTGTCCTCTACAGCAAATATTATTATTTAGATGCCCATATATGCTTTACAAATTTACTTTACTTGTTTTGTTGCCTTATCTGTATTTGACTTTATTATATATTTGGATATATTTAGTGTATGACGCAACCGGACAAAAGCAGGGGGGGCTAGAAAAAAGAAGAAATTAAAAAAGAGGGGGGAATTTTTGGGACAAAAGGGGCACAACAACAGAACTACATCAGCAGATACAATACATACGAATATGATACCAGTATTAAAAAAAAAAAAAGATTACCGGGAGTTAAGTATAAAGTAATAACACTGTATTAACAATCAACCTTTTAACACTACAATTAAAAAAATAGATATAATACAGTATTGATAATTTGATATTGAATAATATTTATCTCTATCACATTATTCTCATTTGGAATGTAACAATACATACATGAATAATTGGATTATAGATACAGTTATACAGATTTTTAAAGTTTTCTGTCACTCATTTTGTGCTCTTTGGTTGTTACCATACAGCATGGGTATGCATAATGGTATCAAGTTGCAGCTTGCAGCTTGTGTTCTTATTGGCCCGTGTCGTATTGTAAAAATACAATTAAACTCCTGCATCCTTTCATTTTTCAGTATGTGTCCCTCAGTATTAAAAAAATGTGGACACTCCTGCTGTACAGCCACTTACAGAATGAAGAAAAAGCCCTGCTTTCCTGCTCTTTGTGTTTATTCATTCCCATATAACACAACTTGTGTCATGTTTTTAAGGATGGATGTTTTTTTCTTTCCAAAGCTTTCATTATGTTAAGTTCACTACAGCAGCTGAAAAGTACACAAAAAAATCCGTATTGTGTCCATGCTTTTTTCTTTTCTCTGACTTGCCTGCCTTTGTCTGATTGATTCAAGTCCTGCATATGAAAGGAAATCATGTGCTTAATTGGATTATTGGGGGGTTCTTCATATGAGTGCTCACCCAGCCACAAACTTCCTAAAACCCTGAAAGCAACCGCCCTGTTTACACTGCACACCAATTCTGATTTTTTTTGCCCTCAAGTGACGGATCGGATTTTTTTGGTCAGTTTAAATGCTCCAAAGTGCTACAAATCTGATTTTTTTTTTTGCATCAGATTCAGGCCACTTCAGGCTGAATTCGATTGGAATCTGATCTTTTCAAATGGGATATCAGTCTAAACGGCAATGCGAATCGTATGTGACTTTTTCATCAGCTTTGGAGGAGCTACATCATTCATGTGTGTAGGGAAGAAGAACAATACTTCATCCCAACATCCGTTTTTTTTGAGCAAAGTCTTTTTTTGACTTCCAAATTTTAGTGCATCACTAGTCAGTAAATAATAGGCTGCATGCAATATATGAATATATATTTGGATTCCGAAGAAATGGGGATTGTTGAAGGACCCAAAATGATGCTCTGGCATGTTACGTACATTGCGTAAGTTGTTTACATAAGTGAGTTGAAAAATAAAACTAATATAAATCCACGCTGACGCCCTGTTGCCTTTACTTTAGGATTACAACCTTACCCAATATATTACACTTTATGTATGTATATATATAACTGTGGAGGTTGCCCTCCTCTGGGTTCCTCAGACCGCCAGGCATTGACAGGAGAGTCAGGTTTCAGGTTTACAACACTGTTTTATTTTTTCAATAAAGTCTGTCTTGTGCTTTTCAGCAATTGTCTTTTGTTGTCTGTCTCTCTCTCTCTCTCTCTCTCTCTCGCTCCAGTTCCACCACCTCTCTCCTCCACTTTTAACAGAGCGACAGGTGATCTACGCACCTGTCGCTGAGCTTGAAGCCGGTCCTGGCACACCCCACTTCGCTGCAGGTCCGCAGGCCACGCCCCCCTTCACAATACTGTGTATATATATATATATATGTATATATATATATATATACATATTTGTATATATATATATATATGTGTGTATATATATATATATATATATATATATATATATATATATACATATGTGTATATATATATATATATGTGTATATACTGTATATATATACAGTCAAGAAAATAAGTATTTGAACACCCTGCTATTTTGCAAGTTCTCCCACTTAGAAATCATGGAAGGGTCTGAAATTTTCATGGTAGGTGCATGTCCACTGTATGAGAGATAATCTAAAAAGAACAATCCAGAAATCACAATCTATGATTTTTTAACAATTTATTTGTGTGATAAAGCTGAAAATAAGTATTTGAACACCAACATTAATATTTGGTAGAGTAGCCTTTGTTTGCAATTACAGAGGTCAAACGTTTCCTGTAGTTCTTCACCAGGTTTGCACAGACTACAGGAGGGATTTTCACCCACTCCTCCACACAGATCTTCTCTAGATCAGGCAGGTTTCTAGGCTGTCGCTGAGTAACACAGACTTTCAGCTCCCTCCAAAGATTTTCAATTGGATTTAGGTCTGGGGACTGGCTAGGCCACTCCAGAACCTTGATATGGTTCTTACGAAGCCACTTCTTGGTTTTCCTGGCTGTGTGCTTTGGTTCATTGTCATGTTGGAAGATCCAGCCATGACTCATCTTCAATGATCTGACTGAGGGAAGGAGGTTTTTGGCCAAAATCTCACAATACATGGCTGCAGTCATCCTCTCCTTAATACAGTACAGTCGTCCTGTCCCATGAGCAGAAAAACACCCCCAAAGCATGATGCTACCACCCCCATGCTTTACAGTAGGGATGGTGTTCTTGGGATGGTACGCATCATTCTTCTTCCTCCAAACACGCATAGTGGAATTATGACCAAAAAGATCAATGTTGGTCTCATCTGTCCACAAAACTTTCTCCCATGACTCCTCTGGATCATCCAAATTGTCATTGGCAAACTTAAGACGGGCCTTAACATGTGCTGGTTTAAGCAGGGGAACCTTCCGTGCCATGCATGATTTCAAACCATGACGTCTTAGTGTATTACCAACAGTGACCATGGAATCAGTGGTCCCAGCTCTTTTCAGGTCATTGACCAAGTCCTGCCGTGTAGTCCTGGGCTGATTCCTCACCTTTCTTAGCATCATTGAGACCCCATGGGGTGATATCTTGCATGGGGCTCCACTCCGATTGAGATTGACCGTCATGCTTAGCTTCTTCCATTTTCTAATGATTGCTCCAACAGTGGACCTTTTTTCACCAAGGTGCTTGGCAATTTCTCCGTAGCCCTTTCCATCCTTGTGGAGTTGTACAATTTTGTCTCTGGTGTCTTTGGACAGCTCTTTGCTCTTAGCCATGCTGAATGTTTGGGTCTTACTGATTGTATGGGGTGGACAGGTGTCTTTATGCAGCTAACGACCTCACACAAGTGCATCTGAGTCAGGATAATCCAGTGGAGTGGAGGAGGACTTTTAAAGGCGGACTAACAGGTCTTTGAGGGTCAGAATTCTAGCTGATAGACAGGTGTTGAAATACTTATTTTCAGCTGTATCACACGAATAAATTGTTAAAAAAAATCATATATTGTGATTTCTGGATTTTTTTTTTTAGGTTATCTCTGATACAGTGGACATGCACCTACCATGAACATTTCAGACCCCTCCATGATTTCTAAATGGGAGAACTTGCAAAATAGCAGGGTGTTCAAATACTTATTTTCTTGACTGTATATATATATATATATATACATATGTGTGTGTATATAATAATAATAATAATAATAATAATACCTGGGATTTATATAGCGCTTTTCTAAATACCCAAAGTCGCTTTACATGTGTGTGGGGGGGGGATTAAAACAACTTTATTAGGAAAAGAAACTAAGAAAAGAAAAAAAAAAATAATAAAAAAAAAATAATAATAATAAAGAAACACCAAGGGCAGGGTCAGTTTGGAAAGGCTAATGTGAAGAGGTGAGTTTTTAGGGTGGTTTTGAAGGTAGGGAGGGAGGGGGCTTCTCTGATGTGCCTGGGGAGAGCGTTCCATATATATATATATATATATATATATATATATATATATATATATATATATATATATATATATATATATATATATATATATATATATATATATATATATACATATATATATATATATACATATGTGTGTATATATATATATATATATATGTGTATATACTGTATATATATATATATATATACATATGTGTATATATATATATGTGTATATACTGTATATGTGTATATACTGTATATATATATATATATATATGTGTATGTATATATATATATATATATATATATATATATATAGAGAGAGAGAGAGAGAGAGAGAGAGAGAGAGAGAGAGAATAATTTCGCCACACCTAGTGTGTGTGTGACAATCATTGGTACTTTAACTTTAATATATATATATAGGCATGTATATGTATGTCTTGATGCATATAATCACAGCAGTATGATGATTCTATGTGTCTACATTAAAACATTCTTGTTCATACTGCATTAATATATGCTCATTTTAAACTTTCATGCAGAGAGGGAATTCACAACTAAGTCAATTTACCAAAACTGCATTTATTAAACAGATATTAAGCACAAACATTCATGTTATTTCCAAAACAGAAAGTGCAAGATTGTCAGAGACATTTTAAAACAAGCTATTAGTGCACTTTTTTGCATGATGTCACTAAGACGACATATCAAAAGAACACTAAATTAAAGTGTACTTTTTATACAGAACGCCACTACAATAGTTTAAAACAAATAAAGTGCAGTTTTGTGCATGATGTCACACAAGATAGTTCAATAACAAAACAAACCTGGGTAACAAACTATGAGATCTTCATTAAACTAAATGGGACGCCGGAGGAAGCAAAAGTCTTGGTGATAAGGAAAATAGAAGATCTTGATAAGTATTGACATTGATGCAGTACTTTGTATCAATGTAGCTTCGTGACCTTTACATCATCTCAATGCTAACCACACCAAGAACACAGACCACACCAAGTATTGATATGGACATGTTACAGAAGATCCTACAACATCAACAAAAAGAACTGGACTTGCGTGAGTATCAAGAGCACGCCACAACAGAGACTGATATGGAGATAGACCCCGATAATAATTTTTTCTCTGCGATTGTTAAAAACTGTAATCATTTTACCCGTTAACAATATGAAAACAGTGTAAAATCAGAAGATAGTCTATCAATAATACATTTCAATAGTCGAAGCATGTACACTAACTTTGACGCTATCAATGATTACTTGAAATAATTTCCTCATCCATTTACAATTATTGCAATTACTGAAACCTGGTTCAACAATTATAAAGGTATTGATTTTAGTCTGAATGACTATGAATTAAGATACATAAACAGAATAAATAAAATAGGAGGAGGGGTTGCATTGTACATTCATAAATCTGTTATATTTTAAGTTTTAACAAACATGACCATAGCAGTCGATGGATTATTTGAATGTTTAACAGTGGAAATACTAAATGACAAAAAGACAAATATCTTCATGAGTTGTGTATACCGGGCACCTGGTTCAAGCATAGAAACTTTCAATGAGTGGATGGGTAAACTATTTTCCTCTGTGAACCATAAAACCATATTTATCTGTGGTGATTTTAACATTGATTTGTTAAGCTCAACTAAGCAAAAACATGTTGATGACTTCATTGACACAATGTACAGCTTGTCTCTATATCCAACCATAACCAAACCAAGCAGAATAACAACACATAGTGCCACAATCATCGACAACATTTTTACTAACATTGTGGAAAATCAAGTCACCAGTGGCCTATTTATATGTGATATCACTGACCATTTACCTGTTTTTACTTTATATGACTGTCATCTCAAGAAAACCAAAGACACTATGGCAAAAAACTCTAAACGAATAACAACTGAGGAAAGTGAAGTGAATTATATTTATATAGCGCTTTTCTCTAGTGACTCAAAGCGCTTTTACATAGTGAAACCCAATATCTAAGTTACATTTAAACTAGTGTGGGTGGCACTGGGAGCAGGTGGGTAAAGCGTCTTGCCCAAGGACACAACGGCAGTGACTAGGATGGCAGAAGCTGGGATCGAACCTGGAACCCACAAGTTGCTGTCACGGCCACTCTACCAACCGAGCTATACCGCCCCAAACAATCTGTGCCCTAAACAATAGTTTAGCAGCTCAGGATTGGACTTCAGTTTACAGAGAACCTGTCATGTCTGTGATCATGTTTTGTTTAAGTTATGTCCTGTTTGGTTTTTGGACTCCTTTTGATTCCTGTTTTCACTCCCTTGTTTTGTCACCATAGCAACCATTAGTTTCACCTGGTTCACATTTTCACTCACGCACCTGTTGTCAATCATGTCTTTGTTATTTAAGCCGATAGTTGCCAGGAAGTCAGCCTGGCGACATTACCGCTGTTACCCTTGACACCCATGCTATCTGCTATTACCATAGCTCATGCTTCATGCCACGCCACATTTCTCTTGCATCTCGGAAAAACAAACCCCCCATAGTCCACGTCGTGACAGAATGTCGCCAGCAGAAAAGAGTTTTCCCGCAAAGAAGTTGGACGAGGGAGCGTGGGAGGTCCTGCGCGCTATGGAGGCGGAAACGCTGCGCTTTTCCCCCAGGGAGCGCAGGGGAATGATGTGGGGGCCTGGAGGCAAGCTGGTGCAGATCGGCGCGTCGCTCCAGTCCCGGAAACGTCCCCAAGGACGAGGGCATCAGGAAAGGCTTCTGCGAGTGGACAGGATGCGCCGCTCCTGCGGGCTCCTCCCCCTCCGGGCGGAAATGGACAACAGCCAGCCTGGCAGCTCCAGGAGGACGCCACAGACTTGGAGATTTTTTTTCCAAATTCTTTTTCTTGTCAAACCAAGCCATGTCCTAGTTTTCATGCCACGCCACGCCACAACATTTTTCTTTTTTTTCACCCACTAAAACTCAGGTGGGTAAAAATAAAAGACATTTTGGACAATTTAGAAGGGAGGATTCTGCCTCCCTCCTGACCTCCCTCCACCCACCCCGAAAAACGATTCCAGACCGCAGGGAGCGCGTTTTGTATCCGCCCCTTGAGGGGGGGCTAGGGCCGGGAGCTGTACTGGTGGGGTGGCTCAGCTGCGCCCAGCCAGGCAGCAGCCTCCAGCCCGTCCGCCACCACCAGTTCATCGTCATGCCAAGCCTCAGCCTCCAGCCCGGCCACCACCACCGGCTAGCACCAGCTCCAAGGCTAGCACCAGCTCCAAGGCTAGCACCACGCCAAGCCAAGACCCACCCAGCCAAGACCCACCCAGCCAAGCTTCGCCGCCTGCCACACCACGCCAAACTTCGCCGCCTGCCGCGACGAGGACACGCGCATCCACGCCTGCCACGACGACGACGCGCCCACCTCCTCGTCGGCCACGGATGTGGCCATTCCCTGGGCGTCCGCCACGGCAAGTGCATCCACCTCCTCGTCGGCCACGAATGTGGCCATTCCCGGGTCGCCCACCTCGTCAGGTGCAGCGGCGTTCTGCGCGTCGCCGCCACCTAACTCTGACCCGGTGGATTCAGGGACACGTGGTCTGGCGACCCACCGCCAAGTCCCCCTCCCGACCTCCCATGACTCTTGATCATTGTTGTTTTGGACATCTGGTATCTGTCCTTAAAGGGGACTCTGTCATGTCTGTGACCACGTTTTGTTTGTTATGTCCTGTTTGGTTTTTGGACTCTTTTTGGTTCCTGTTTTCACTCCCTTGTTTTGTCACCATAGCAACCATTAGTTTCACCTGGTTCACATTTTCACTCACGCACCTGTTGTCAATCATGTCTTTGTTATTTAAGCCGATAGTTGCCAGGAGGTCAGCCTGGCGACATTACCGCTGTTACCCTTGACATCCATGCTATCTGCTATTACCATAGCTCATGCTTCATGCCACGCCACATTTCTCTTGCATCTCGGGAAAACAAACCCCCATAGTCCACGTCATCACAGAACCAAATGTGGACAGTGCTTATCGTAAATTTTTAGACATATTTACTTCCCTGCATAATAAACATTGCCCTGTGAAATATAATTTTATAAAAGGAAAATATAAAAATAGCCCTTGGATCACAAAAGGGATAATTAATGCCTGTAAAAAGAAAAACAATCTCTACAAACTGTTCATCAAAATAAAAACAAAAGAAGTCGAACAACGATACAAGAAGTACAAAAATAAATTAACTGATATTATAAGAACAAGCAAACGGTTATATTATCAAAAAAAACTATATGTAAACAAAAACAATATAAAAGGAACTTGGGATGTTTTGAATAGTCTAATCAAACAAGGATATTCAAAGTTGACATATCCTGATTACTTTATTGATGAAAACGGTGACGATTATAATATGAATAATGTAGTGAATAAGCTCAATAGTTTTTTTGTAAATGTTGGTCCTAAGTTGGCTGTTGATATCCCAGACAATGGAGTTACAAAATCAACTATTGAACAGAATTCTTCGTCATTTTTCCTCTCAGCTACAAATGAGCAGGAAGTGTAAAAGTAAGTGCTCCACTGACTGCCATGATATCAACATGATATTGGTTCAAAAATGTATACTGAATATTGTAAAACCCTTAACTTATATATGTAACCTATCATTCCAGACTGGCCGCTTTCCAAGTCAAATGAAAATCGCTAAGGTAACGCCGCTCTTCAAAAGTGACAGCAAACACGCTTTCACCAATTACAGACCAATCTCTCTTTTGCCTCAGTTCTCAAAAATCTTAGAGAAACTATTTAACTCTCGACTTGAATCTTTTCTTGAGAAGCATCATATAATCAATGACGGTCAGTATGGCTTTAGGTCCAAACGAACAACCTCAATGGCGATAACTGAAGCTATTGAAGAAATTACTAATGCACTGGAGCATAAAAGATATGCAGTTGGTATTTTTATTGATCTAAAGAAAGCCTTTGATACCATTAATAATTCAATTCTACTAGATAAAATGGAATGATTTGGAATTAGGGGGCTGGCTGGTGACTAGTTAAAAAGCTATTTAACAGGGAGGGTACAGTTTGTAAAAATGGGTACATTTTTATCTGATACTCTTGGCATTGCTTGTGGTGTCCCCCAAGGGTCCGTGTCGGGGCCACAACTGTTTAATGTGTATATTAATGATATGTTTAATACATCCAAAGTGCTGAAATGTATACTAATTGCAGATGACACAAATATATTCTACAGTAGTGATGACTATAATGAGCTCATAAATACAGTAAACACAGAACTAAACATGGTAAAAAAATGGATGGACACAAAAAATTATCTTTGAATATAAATAAAACTAAGATAGTGATGTTTGGAAATAGCAACATAATGCCTGAACAGAAAATAAGTATTGATGGTACCCAAATTGAAATCGTAAATGAAAATACATTTTTGGGAGTAATAATTGATAGTAAACTATCATGGAAACCTCATGTCAGACACATTAAAATAAAAATCTCCAAAAGCCTCTCAATTATAAACAAAGCAAAACTATACCTCAATGAAAATGCACTCCATACTCTATACTGCACCTTGGTACTCCCATACCTTACATACTGTGTTGAAGTATGGGGGAATACTTACCACAACACAATCCATCCTCTGATCATATTACAGAAAAGAGCAGTGCGGATCATTCACAACGTTGGTTATTTAGAACATACTCAATCTGTTTATGCAATCAAAGTTGCTCAAATTTGATGACCTTGGTAAATATAATACATTAATAATCTTATATAAAGCATTTAACAAATTATTGCCGCCTAACCTACAATGTTTTTTTTATAAGACGAGTGCAGGCTCATAACTTGAGAGGCTTTGGATATTTCTCATTGCCGTGAGCTCAAACCACTCGTAAACGTTTTTGTGTGTCTGTATGCAGAGTAAAACTATGGAACAAACTGGACTTACAACACAAGCAATGCCAAACTATTAATCGATTTAAACTATTATACAAACATGGGGCCTGGTTCAAATATAGAGATGAGGGTCTTTAATTTGACCTGCTGTTGTACTCTGTCTAAAAGTGTTAACATGTGCTTAATGTTTCCTTACCATTATTGCTATGTTGTCTATTACCATTGTTGGCATTTTGTCTATTACCAATGTGGGTATATTCATTATTCCTACATTGTTAATACAAACTATTGTTAGTGTAATAATTATTATTACCTGCGGTATGATACAACATCTGTATTATAATCCTTGAACAAAGTAACAGTGAAACTCATGTGAATAATCACTGAATGGAGAACTGGGGGTGGGATTAAATAAATTATCTTCTTCCCACTCCCTTTCAGGCAAAACTGGACAATCATGCATTACATACCCTACATTACCTTTTGCACTATATTAATTTATATTATTATGTGTTGTCAACTTTGTACTTTTTTATGTCATTGCCTGAAATAAATAAATAATGAAATTAATAACTGTCAAATAAAAATTAGCTGCATAATAGGAAATCAAATAGAGTACATTCTTCGCTATGTGGTAGGTTACTGCGGACGTTATCTTCTGTTGTTGACAATTTTTTTCATACGGTGTAGATGTGGAAATGGTTGCTTCGGCATTTTGTTGTTGTGGCACCGGCCGTAGATGTTGACATGCGGAGTTTCAAGCACTCCTCATTCTCTAGCGGGTGACTTTTCAAATGATGCTACAAATTAGCAGTGGTGCTACTTTTTGTAGCAACGCTTTTGCCGCATACTTTACTTATTACATATATCTGTTCAACATATTTCCGCTTGAAGCCAAACTACCGCCAGACGATGGACCCCCTGCTTTTTTTCCTGGGAATTAATTATTCCTTCATTTGTTACCCGATTCGCACCTTTTTTCTCTCGTATTACCACTCGCACCGCACCGTTAGCACCACAGCTAACGGTACCCACGCTGCTACCTCTCTGCTCCGTGAGGGCGTATGACGTTGCACGCGCGACTGTATGTAACTTACGTTAGAAGATGCGCTTGTTTTGTCTCCGTAAGAAGGAGATACAACAAAGAGTGAGAAGAGCCTGTAGTGTAATGCCAGCAGCTATAAGCAACTGCGTGACAACGGATACTCGAATATCACGATAGTCATTTTCTATATTGCACAGAGACAAACCCGCGATATATCGAGTATATCGCCCAGCCATAGTATATATATATATATATATATATATATATATATATATATATATATATATATATATATATATATATATATATATATATATATATGTGTGTGTGTGTGTGTATATATATATATGTGTGTGTATATATATATATGTGTGTGTATATGTATGTGTGTATGTGTGTATATATATATTATATATATATATATATATATGTATGTGTATTAGGGCTGGGCGATATACGCGATATATCGTGGGTTTGTCTCTGTGCGATATAGAAAATGACTATATCATGATATTCGAGTATACGTTCTCACGCAGTTGCTTTTAGCTGCTGGCATTACACTACAGGCTCTCCTCACTCTTTGTTGTATCTCCTTCTCACAGACAGCAAGCGCACCTTCTACATGCGTCACATACTGTCAGGTCATACGTCACATATGTATACGCCCTCGCGGAGCAGAGAGGTAGCAGCATGAAAGAAGGTGCGAATCTGGTAACAAATGATGGAAGAATTAATTCCCAAGAAAAACAGCAGGGGGTTCATCGTCTGGCGGTGGCTTGGCTTCAAGTGGGAATATGTCGAACAGACAACCGTAATTTGTCAAGTGTGGGGCAAAAGCGTTTCTACAAAAAGTGGCATTACTGCTAATATGTAGCATCATTTGAAAAGTCACCTGCTAGAGAATGAAGAGTGCTTACTCCGCATGTCCACATCTCCAGCCGGTGCCACACCATCAAAATGCCGAGGCAAACATTTCCAGATCAACACCGTATGAAAAAAAGAGTCGACAACAAAAGGAGATAATGTCCGCAAGAACCTACCACATAGCGAAGGACGAACGCTATTTGATTTCCTATTATGTAGCTCATTTTTATTTGACACTAATTGAAATATCTTGTGTGACATCATGTTTGTAAACTATTGTAGTGGCGTTCTGTACAAAAAGTGCACTTTAAATTAGTGTTGTTTTGAAAAGTCATCTTAGTGACATCATGCACAAAAGTGCACTAATAGCTTGTTTTATAATGTCTCTGACAATCTTGCACTTTCTGTTTTGGAAATGACATGAATGTTTGTGCCACTGCTTAATAACTGTTTAATAAATACAGTTTTGGTAAATTGACTTAGTTGTGATTTCCCTCTCTGCCTGAAAGTTTAAAATGAGCATATATTAATGCAGTATGAACAAGAATGTTTTAATGTAGATACATAGAATCATCATACTGCTATGATTATATGCATCAAGTGGTAATTCAAGGCTAAGGCAAAATATCGAGATATATATCGTGTATCGCGATATGGCCTAAAAATATCGAGATATTAAAAAAAGGCCATATCACCCAGCCCTAATGTGTATATATATATGTGTGTGTGTGTGTGTGTATGTATATATATATATATATATATATATATATATATATATATATATATATATATATGTACTGTATATATATATAAAAGTGTGTGTGTGTGTATACAGTTGTTGTCAAAAGTTTAGAACATAATGTCATGGCTGTCTTGACTTTCCAATGATTTCTACAACTCTTATTTTTTTGTGATCGAGTGATTGGAGCACATACTTGTTGGTCACAAAAAACATTCATGAAGTTTGGTTCTTTTATGAATTTATTATGGGTCTACTGAAAATGTCACCGAATCTCCTGGGTCAAAAGTATACATACAGCAACGTTAATATTTGGTTACATGTCCCGGGGCTTTTGGTAGCCATCCACAAGCTTCTGACAATATTCTGGTTGAATTTTTGACCACTCCTCTTGACAAAATACCTACTCAGTGGCCTAGTGGTTAGAGTGTCCGCCCTGAGATCGGTAGGTTGTGAGTTCAAACCCCGGCTGAGTCATACCAAAGACTATAAAAATGGGACCCATTACCTCTCTGCTTGGCACTCAACATCAAGGGTTGGAATTGGGGGTTAAATCACCAAAATGAATCCCGGGTGCGGCCACCGCCGCTGCTCACTGCTCCCCTCACCTCCCAGGGGGTGAACAAGGGGATGGGTCAAATGCAGAGGACAAATTTCACCGCACCTAGTGTGTGTGTGACAATAATTGGTACTTTAACTTTACTTTAAAATTGGTGCAGTTCAGCTACATTTGTTGGTTTTCTGACATGGACTTGTTTCTTTAGCATTGTCCACACATTTAAGTCAGGACTTTGGGAAGGCCATTCTAAAACTTTAATTCTAGCCTGATTTAACCATTCCTTTACCACTTTTGACGTGTGTTTGGGGGTCATTGTCCTGTTGGAACACCCAACTGCGCCCAAGACCCAACCTCCGGGCTGATGATTTTAGGTTGTCCTGAAGAATTTGGAGGTAATCCTCCTTTTTCATTGTCCCATTTACTCTCTGTAAAGCACCAATTCCATTGGCAGCAAAACAGGCCCAGAGCATAATACTACCACCACCATGCTTGTCGGTAGGCATGGTGTTCCTGAGATTAAAGACGTCACCTTTTCTCCTCCAAACATATTGCTGGGTATTGTGGCCAAACAGATACATTTTTGTTTCATCTGACATCACATGGACAAAGATAAGACCTTCTGGAGGAACGTTCTGTGTGTGTGTATAGACACACACACACACACAGAACGTTCCTCCAGAAGGTCTTCAATGCGTTTTCTTTATTTTCATGACTATTTACATTGTAGATTGTCACTGAAGGCATCAAAACTATGACACCTGTGAAGTGAAAACCATTTCAGGTGACTAACTCTTGAAGCTCATCAAGAGAATGCCAAGAGTGTGCAAAACAGTAATCAGAGCAAAGGGTGGCTATTTTGAAGAAACTAGAATATAAAACACGCTTTCAGTTATTTCACCTTTATTTGTTAAGTACATAACTCCACATGTGTTCACTCATAGTTTTGATGCCTTCAGTGACAATCTACAAACCCCGTTTCCATATGAGTTGGGAAATTGTGTTAGATGTAAATATAAACGGAATACAATGATTTGCAAATCCTTTTCAACCCATATTCAATTGAATGCTCTACAAAGACAAGATATTTGATGTTCAAACTCATAAACTTTATTTTTTTTTTGCAAATAATAATTAACTTAGAATTTCATGGCTGCAACACGTGTCAAAGTAGTTGGGAAAAGGCATGTTCACCACTGTGTTACATGGCCTTTCCTTTTAACAACACTCAGTAAACGTTTGGGAACTGAGGAGACACATTTTTTAAGCTTCTCAGGTGAAATTCTTTCCCATTCTTGCTTGATGTAAAGCTTAAGTTGTTCAACAGTCCGGGGGTCTCCGTTGTGGTATTTTAGGCTTCATAATGCGCCACACATTTTCAATGGGAGACAGGTCTGGACTACAGGCAGGCCAGATGCTGGCTTTTCAACTTTGCGCCTATAACAATCCGGATGGTTCTTTTCCTCTTTGGTCCGTAGGACACGACGTCCACAGTTTCCAAAAACTATTTGAAATGTGGACTCGTCAGACCACAGAACACTTTAACACTTTGGATCAGTCCATCTTAGATGAGCTCAGGCCCAGCAAAGCCGACTGCGTTTCTGGGTGTTGTTGATAAACGGTTTTCGCCTTGCAAAGGAGAGTTTTAACTTGCACTTACAGATGTAGCGACCAACTGTAGTTACAGACAGTGGGTTTCTGAAGTGTTCCTGAGCCCATGTGGTGATATCCTTTACACACTGATGTCGCTTGTTGTTGCAGTACAGCTTGAGGGATCGAAGGTCACGGGCTTAGCTGCTTACGTGCAGTGATTTCTCCAGATTCTCTGAACCCTTTGATAATATTACTAACCGTAGATGGTGAAATCCCTAAATTCCTTGCAATAGCTGGTTGACAAAGGTTTTTTCTAAACTGTTCAACAATTTGCTCACGCATTTGTTGACAAAGTGGTGACCCTCGCCCCATCCTTGTTTGTGAATGACTGAGCATTTCATGGAATCTACTTTTATACCCAATCATGGCATCCACCTGTTCCCAATTTGCCTGTTCACCTGTGGGATGTTCCAAATAAGTGTTTGATGAGCATTCCTCAACTTTATCAGTGTTTATTGCCACCTTTCCCAACTTCTTTGTCACGTGTTGCTGGCATCAAATTCTAAAGTTAATGATTATTTGCAAAAAAAAAAAGTTTATCAGTTTGAACATCAAATATGTTGTCTTTGTAGCATATTCAACTGAATATGGGTTGAAAATGATTTGCTAATCATTGTATTCCGTTTATATTTACATCTAACACAATTTCCCAACTCATATGGAAACGGGGTTTGTATATATATATACATATATATATATATGTATGTATATATATATGTATATATTCATATATACGGGGGTTTGTATATACATATATATATATATATATATATGTATATATATATATATATATATGTATATATATATATATATATATATATATATATATATATATATATATATATATATATATATATATATATATATATATATATGTATATATATGTATATATTCATATATACATATGTATGCATATATATGTATGTATGTGTATATATACACTACCGTTCAAAAGTTTGGGGTCACCCAAACAATTTTGTGGAATAGCCTTCATTTCTAAGAACAAGAATAGACTGTCGAGTTTCAGATGAAAGTTCTCTTTTTCTGGCCATTTTGAGCGTTTAATTGACCCCACAAATGTGATGCTCCAGAAACTCAATCTGCTCAAAGAAAGGTCAGTTTTGTAGCTTCTGTAACAAGCTAAACTGTTTTCAGATGTGTGAACATGATTGCACAAGGGTTTTCTAATCATCAATTAGCCTTCTGAGCCAATGAGCAAACACATTGTGCCATTTAACACTGGAGTGATAGTTGCTGGAAATGGGCCTCTATACACCTATGTAGATATTGCACCAAAAACCAGACATTTGCAGCTAGAATAGTCATTTACCACATTAGTAATGTATAGAGTATTTTGTATAATGTATAGAGTGTATTTCTTTAAAGTTAAGACTAGTTTGAAGTTATCTTCATTGAAAAGTACAGTGCTTTTCCTTCAAAAATAAGGACATTTCAATGTGACCCCAAACTTTTGAACGGTAGTATATATATATATATATATATATATATATATATATATATATATATATATATATATATATATATATATATATATATATATATATATATATATACATACATATATAAAAACAACTCAGCGTTCTTGTCATTCATCGGATCTTTGAGCAGCATTTTTACACTATATCTTTAAAAATAGCAGATAACTCCTGTTATATAGACGCTCCGTGACAGTAGCATTATCATAGTGCTTTGTCATCTTAATTTAACCTGCATTGACATTACTCATGCCATATAAAGAGGTTGTTTCAGTAAAATGTATAGAAAAATATGTAGCAATTCATCCATGGTGATTGTACCCAATGTAGTCTTAAAAATGAAGATAGGAATGTGTCTCACTCTTGCTGTGATATAGTTCAACAATGAAGCTGATACAAAAGCAGGTGTAGGTGTAACTTGGCTTAGGTTATTTGCCCACAAAGGTATTCAAACTTAAGCAGGTATCACAATAATTTGCACCTGTTATAGAGACCTTTTTTTCAGGGAAGTAACTTGTGAATTGATACCTTGTTGTTGTTGAATGACACACACACACAAACAAATCGACGTTGACCGTCAAGTTGTGGTCAGTGCTGGACGTGGCTTTTGTCTTTGCGGTACGTCCAGCTTGTTGGCAGATGTCATCGCTTGTCAGTGGCCGACTGACCATGTTTTTCTCCAGTGTTCATTCTTGTTTGTTTATACAAGGGAGTTGAATTGTGGTGATTAAAAAGTGGTGAGCAAAATTAGTGTAAAGACTTGTGCCAGTTGAGTGTTGGCCGACGTCTCTGTGGTTCGGCTCTTTGGCCCTGGCAACTATTTACTCTGCCGTCACGGTTTTCAATAGCTCATCTGTTTCTTTACTCTTGCACAGGGACTATGTGATCTGATGCTCTACAACGGGTAAAAAATAAATTATGAATTTAAAAGTACATGAGTCAGATCAGGGGTTTTTTAACTCATGGAAATTCATAGGTATCAGTATTCCACTTTTACCACAGCCTCTGTCTTCCTTTTGGTTTTTTGCTGATTGCACTTGGTATCATTGTTGTGTGGCCAAAAGTACATGAGAACTGTTCATTAAGCTGAGCTTTCATGCCGTAATGGATCAGCTAGCGACTATGTCAACACGCAGCGATACGATCTTCCCTTTCTTTGCCTCATTGTGCTTGCCAGCGGACAGTTAAAACGTCTGAGAAGATAAGTGAAAGGCCAATGTACCCAACCAAAATCTTTCTTCAATTTCCCAACAGGCTCCTGGCGGCATGCTTTATGGGATTATTTTGTACATTGCAGACTACAAGAACCTTCCTTCCCCAAGAGCAGCTTTTCCTCTTTTCCTCTTACTCTTCACCTCCTCACCTGAAGGAATTAAGTTAGTCTTACTTCCTTGTGAAACCCTGTGAAGATGAGATCCTCTGAGACAGGAAGGAGCAGGACACAGAGGTTATGGCAACAATTACCGCTTTTTGAACCAGCCGGATTTTCACACAGAATGGAAAATGTAAACAAACACTTGTGGAGCAGATTGTTTGGCTACTCGAGACGGAGTGGAGTCGCAGCTCATGATTATTGTTTGCTCGTGAGATCTTCATACGAAAGGTGGAATGTACTTAAAGGGGAACTGCACTTTTTGGGGGAATCATTCACAATCATTATGAAAGACATAACAATGGATGGATTTTTTTTTAATGCATTCTAAATATTAAATACATTCGATCAAAAGTCAGCTTACAATGGAGCCTATGGGAGCCGTTCAATTCTGCCTATAGAGCATACTTGCCAACCTTGAGACCTCCGATACCGGGAGGTGGGGGGTGGGGGCGTGGTTGGGGATGGGGCGTGGTTAATAGGGGAGTAGTATATTTACAGCTAGAATTCACCAACTCATTTCATATATATATATATATAGCCCTTTGAGACACTTGTGATTTAGGGCTATATAAATAAACATTGATTGATTGATTGATATATATATATATATATATATATTTGTATGAAATACTTGACTTTCAGTGAATTCTAGCTATATATATATTTATTTTATTATACATATGTCATATCTGTGTGATCATGTTTTGTCTAAGTTATGTTCTACTTGGTTTTGGACTCTTTTTAGTTCCTGCTTTTCATTCCCTTGTCTTGTTTCCATGGTTACCCATTAGTTTCACCCGTTCCACGTTTGGACTCATTGTGCACTCTTGTTTGTCACCATAGCAACCCATTAGTTTTCACCTGTCCTCACGACTCACGCACCTGTCTTCAATCATGTCTTCACTATTTAACCCTGTAGTTGCCAGGCAGTCACCCTGGCAACATCACACTCCTGACACTCTGTTTCATGTCCATCGTTCATGCTCCTTGCGTCCGCAAGTAAGTTATTGTTTATTAAGGCCATAGTTAGCAAGTTTTGTTTTCTGTCCATAGTTTACGCCAAAGTGGTAGTTTTGTTTTTCATAGCCAAGTTTTCTACCTCCATTGTGAGCGCCTTTTGTTTATTGTTCCTTTTGAGTGTTAAAATTAAATATGTCTTCAACTTCACGCCATGTCCGCTCCAACTTTTATTGCATCTCGGAAAAACAAACCCGCCATAGTCCACATCATGACAACATATAAATAAAATAAATACTTGAACTTCAGTGTTCCGGAGGCTATCCAGTAGATGGCAGTATTGTCCTGTTTAACTTCTCCGTTCATGACTGAGTATATAATTTCGGCCACCGTGTTCAATGGAGAAGTCTGTTCTACAAAATGTACAGGCAACATAATTACATACCCCTTCCCCTTCGAACTGTCCTGGATGAACTGAAGTTCTTGTTTCCATTCGTTTTGGAACTTGCAAGCGTATTTCTTCATCTTGCTCGTCGACGGCGTCGCCATGTCTGTAACGTCCTCGTTCTTCTGCTTCGTGTCCTTGTTGTGTGCGCAGTTGTGCACTCTACTCTCTAAAAGCCGTAGATGTTATGACGTCATTGGGCAGGCAAGCTGTTTATATTGTGGGAAAGCGGACGTGAGAACAGGCTGTCCCCACTCAGGTCCGCATTGAGCTGGAGGGGGCGTGGCCTCCAGCTCCGGCTGAATACCGGGAGTTTGTCGGGAGAAAATTTCTGCCGGGAGGTTATCGGGAGAGGCGCTGAATACCGGGAGTCTCCCGGTAAAACCGGGAGGGTTGGCAAGTATGATATAGAGCCCCTAAAAAAAATCCAAACACCTCCATCAGGGTTTTATATACATGATGTAGGTACATATGTAATGTAGTGACGGGCACATTTATAATAATATTTAATATTGACGTATTTTGATCATTTTAAGCACACGCGGCGCATTATTTTCAAAAACGCATCGCAACGTTTGTTTGTTTTTTCTTCATCACTGATTATTACTCACTGCAGACTTTATGAGAGCCAACAAACATAATAAAACATCACTTACTGTATAAGGTCTGCTGTCATTAGGATGCCGACTGCTAGGATGTTCATATATTCCTATTTAGATGAAGAATGTCTCATAATCCTCGCAAAGGAACGGGGTAGGAGGGTGTGGGGGAACAAACGTTTTGTGTGTCGTTCTCGCCACAATAGGCAAACATTTTTAAAAAGTGCAGTTCCCCTTTAAAACCAATTTCGTAATGATTTAGTTTATTCTGAAGATGCTTATTTAGGAACATTGTATGTTTATACTTGAACATTCGAACATGTACGAAAAGGAAGGTCGAAAGAGAAAGTTTTTAATCCTAATCTTTCGCAATGCCTTAGAAATGAGTGATCATTTTCTGTGTTTAACAAATAATAGGAAACCGGGTCATGTGAGTAGTGAGGTTGCTCCAGCACGGTGATATGCTCTTGAGCCAGGAACTGTTGGATATGCTCGGAGCATTTTCATGATGAAGCAGCCACATTAAGGATGTTCCAATGTTGGTTACTTAAAGGGGAGCTGCACTTTTTTTTGGAAGTTTTCCTATCGTTTACAATCCTTAGACAAGAACAAAAATGTTTTAGTTTTTTTTTAGGATTTTAAAGACGATAACACAAGCTTGGAAAATGCGGCTGATGGAAGTCACCATTGTAGCCGTCAAAGCCCTCTAAAACACATCTTTATAACCCTCCATCAAAGTTTTGTATAAACACTGCAAATCTATATATAATGTAGTAACTGAAACATTCATAACAATATGTAATATGTACAATATTTGCCATATTTTCATATATCGTATTGTCATTTTAATCATTGCCGGAACTGACTTCTTCCGCGCATTGATTTCCGTTTCCATAGCAGCGCACTTTTGACTCCTGGCAACTACTGTGTGTTCGTACTTCCGGAAACAAAGGCGTGTGTCTGTTCTAATCATTACAGACTTGGCAACAAACAACGAAGACGATTATTTTTGGACAAAAATGAGGATTCACAACTTTATCTTTTTTAACTGGAATGAACGGAGGATGAACTGTTGCTTATAGTAGCGAGCATGAAGAAGAGGGTGAAAAGTTGGAGCAGACGGAAGTCAATAGAGTGAGGTTGGCGTGACACAAAGCTACAAATGTGGAATTTCGAGACAAGCTATTTCGACATAAATGGAAAAACGTCCCCGGCCAGCAGGACCAAACGCACAACTGTCCATCGAGTGAATCACACTTTGATATTGATCATGATACATGCAGCACGTCATGTGTGTTATTACAACTACAGTACATATGCTGCCTGGCTAGCTGTGTACAAACAAAACATGAAATGTGGGCTAATACTTTACAGACACTGATTATTCATGTTCTTCAGTCAGTACAGATTGGTTGTTCTATCGCATTGTGTTGTGCATTATAAACTCAAGCGTGTTTCGTGCTGTCGTAGAAGCGAGCTTATCTCTTTCCATAGCTAGTTTTTACTGCTAATACAGAAGCATACCAATGTGTTATTACGCTAGAAAAAGAGTTCCTCCATTTTTGCTCTTACAATGTCACTACAGCTTGATTATTACACAAGTTACGGAACATAAATGAAGTATTGGTGACCACTTTTTAATGCATTTTTTAAGTGATTTAGAGGTAGAATGTATTGCTCCCATTAGCTGCATTGGTAGCCACCAAGAACGAGCCTATTTTTACATGTTAGAATGCACAAAAAAACATTTTGTCTTCTTATCTCTCATAAGGATTGTGAACGATAGGCAAAATTCCAAAGAACAGTACAGTTCCCCTTGAAAGTACCAGTAGAATGGAAAATCAAGTTGACTTTATATGCTTAAGTGTGTTTTATTATATCCAATAAACGATATCTAATTGTATTAACAATCCGCAAAGTATGTGAAAATACAGTCTAAACATCACAAGATGCCATTTTGAATATTCCGCTCCGAACGTCTTTGGTAATTTCGAAAGACTGACGTCACTGGCGTAACACTTCTGCCCTCTGACCATAGTATCAGATCAGTCATACAATAAATACGCACAAATTAGAGAGAGATCTGCTGTCTATCATTCACAATCTCTGTAGAAGACATAAACACATGTTTTTCTTTTTTTAATGCATTCTAAGTCATAAATAAATAAATACCTAAATAGTCTGTCAATGGGGGTGTTAGGAGTTGGTGATGTGGATCCCAAGGATGCAGAGACGAATTTGGGGTTTACAATTGTTCTTCCTTTTTATTAGGCGGAAGCACAAGGTAGCAAAAACAAAAGGCGATGGTGGAAAACACACAACACACCATGTAACAAACTACTGAGAGAAAACAAACACACAAAACTAAAAGCGCTAGACAAGGCTAGGAAAAATATACTTCATGAGAGAAGTAATAAGACTAGGTACAAAAAATAAAACGCTAGACAAGGCTAGGATTAATACGGGCCAACCTGAGGTGAAAGGTACACGAACTAGAGAGTCCTCTTGGCACGACCAACCGTATGGAAGCAATGGCAAAGTTCCGGCGCTCACCGGTTGTCAGCAGCCTGGTTAAATAAGCTGTTACTAATTACTGTCAGGTGTGTGCTGCTGCCTTGCGTCAGCTGCACTCCATACTGTGAACGAGAGAGAGAGTGAACATGGAGTGCAGACAACAGAAATAGGCAAGGACATTTACAGATTACCACAGTACCCCCCCCTCAACGGACGCCTCCTGGCGGCCTACCTGGCTTGTCTGGGAATCGAACGTAAAAGTCCTTGATCAAGTCCTTGTCAATTATAAGCGATCTAGAAATCCATGACCGTTCCTCTGGGCCGTACCCCTCCCAGTCCACCAGGTATTGGAAACCCCTTCCCCTTCTTCTCACATCCAAGATGGTGTTTACAGTAAATGCTGGGTGACCATCAACCAGCCTGGGTGGAGGAGGCGGTACCTCCGGAGGACTGAGCGGGCTGGATGAGACAGGCTTGATGCGGGACACGTGAAAAACAGGATGGCACTTGAGAGATCTAGGGAGATGGAGCTTGACTGCAACACGATTGATGATCTTGGCAATGGGGAATGGTCCAATGAACCTGGGAGCCAGTTTCCTAGATTCGGTGGCCAATGGTAGGTCCCGAGACGATAACCAGACCTTCTGTCCCAACAGGTAGTGTGGGGCTGGTGTGCGATGGCGGTTGGCTAAGAGTTGATTCCTGGCCGATGTTCTTCTTAACGCCGCCCTGGTGTTGCGCCAAGCCTGGTGAGCCCGATGTAGGTGTGCAGTAACAGATGGGACGTCGGCACTGGGTTGGGTAGAAGGAAAAACTGGTGGTTGGAACCCATAGGCGACGTGAAATGGAGACAGGCCGGTGGCGGAGCTAATGAGGGAATTGTGAGCGTATTCGATCCATGGGAGATTCTCAGACCAGGTCGAAGGTTGCTGATGACAAGTGCACCGGATGGCTGCCTCCAGGTCTTGGTTGGTCCGCTCGGTCTGTCCATTGCTCTGAGGGTGGTAGCCGGAGGACAGGCTAGGGGAGGCCCCCAGAGATTTGCAGAATGCCCTCCAGACGGCCGAGGAAAACTGTGGTCCTCTGTCGGATACCACATCAGTGGGGATGCCGTGCAGCCGGAAAACGTGGAGCACTAATAATTGGGCAGTTTCAAGAGCTGACGGCAGCTTGGGGAGGGCCACGAAGTGGGCCATCTTCGAGAACCGGTCCACAATGGTCAAGACAGTGTCATTACCCTCGGAGGGGGGTAGTCCTGTGACAAAGTCCACAGCTATGTGTGACCACGGGCGGGAGGGGATGGGTAATGGGTGTAACAGTCCTGCTGGAGCCTGGTGGGATGCCTTGTTCCGGGCGCAGATCCGACATGCTGCCACAAACGCCTTCGTATCTGCCAGAATGGATGGCCACCAAAAACGCTGGGAGAGGACAAAACTGGTGCGACGAATACCTGGATGGCAAGCGATCTTCGACCCATGTGCCCAATCCAGAACGCTGGAGCGGAGCCGAGGAACCACAAACAACCGGCCTGGTGGGCAGCCCCGAGGAGATGTGTCCGACTTCAGGGCCTCCAAGACTTGCCGCTCGATGTCCCACTGGAGTCCCCCAATGACGTGGGTATGGGGAACAATTGGTTCATGTGAAGAATTCTCAAAGGATGAAGAGTAGACACGGGACAGGGCATCGGGCTTCCCATTCTGAGAACCAGGTCGGAAAGTGATGATAAAGTTAAAACGGGTCAGAAATAGTTGCCACCTGGCCTGGCGGGGGTTCAGTCTCTGTGCGGTCCTTAAGTAGGACAGGTTCTTGTGGTCTGTGTAGATGATGAATGGTTGCTCCGCCCCTTCCAGCCAATGTCTCCACTCCTGAAGGGCCAAAATGACCGCCAGAAGCTCCCTGTTGCCAATGTCATAATTTCTCTCAGCAGGGGATAGGCGACGAGAGAAGAAAGCACAGGGGTGCAACTTCTGGTCGGTGGTAGATTTCTGGGAGAGTACGGCCCCTACACCTGAATCAGAAGCGTCCACCTCAACAAAAAATTGGAGAGAACGGTCAGGGTAACACAGAACAGGGGCAGAAGTAAACAACCTTTTCAGCCTCAAGAACGCGGAATTGGCTTCGGGTCCCCATTCAAACGGAACCTTAGTAGAGGTTAGCCTCGTAAGTGGCTCAGCGACGCGACTAAAATTACGAATAAATCGCCTATAAAAATTAGAGAAGCCCAAGAATCTCTGAAGGTGCTTCTTGGAAACCGGAGTGGGCCAATCTACTACTGCTTTTACCTTAGCGGGATCCGGTCTGAGTCTACCCTCCTCAATGATAAAACCTAAGAATGGAATGGAGGATGAGTGAAACTCGCATTTTTCCGCCTTGACGAACAGTTTGTTCTCGAGCAATCGTTGAAGGACTAACCGAACCTGCTGCACATGTTCGTCAAATGTTGATGAATAAATTAATATATCGTCCAAGTAAACAAAGAGAAAACGACCTGTCATGTCCCGAAAAATGTCATTAATGAAACCCTGAAAAACGCCAGGTGCATTAGTAAGTCCAAAAGGCATGACAAGATACTCAAAATGTCCGAGAGGAGTGTTGAATGCGGTCTTCCATTCATCCCCCTCTCGGATGCGAACAAGATGGTAAGCGTTACGTAGATCGAGTTTAGTAAAAAACCTCGCTGATTGTAATGGCGTAAAAGCTGAATCAAGGAGTGGTAGAGGATACTTATTCTTGATAGTAATCTGATTAAGAGTGCGGTAGTCTATACAAGGCCGTAGGGACTTGTCCTTCTTTTCGACAAAAAAAAAATCCAGCGGCTACAGGTGCGGTCGAAGGGCGAATGAGGCCGGCAGCTATAGATGTGTTTATGTATTCTTCTAGTGCTTTGAGTTCGGTGTTAGACACCTTGTACATACGGGTCGATGGTAACGCCGCCCCGGCTAGCAAATCAATGCCACAATCGTAGGGTCGGTGGGGGGGAAGTGAGAGTGCTCTATCCTTGCTAAACACCGCCCTTAAGTCATGGTAGTGCTTGGGCACGTTTGTCAAGTCTATGTTCTCTATAACAGCGGTAGGTGGCGGTGTATGAGATCCTGCTGCGGAACGAAGACAATGTGTGTGGCAGGTTACACTCCAATTAATAATGGCCGAACGAGGCCAGTCTATGTGCGGGTTATGCTTATGTAACCAGGTTAACCCTAGAATGACGGGCGCGGACCGTGATGGCACAACAAGAAAAATTATTTTCTCACAATGATTTCCAGACAAGCGCAGGTTGAGTGGGAGTGTCTGGTGGGTTATGCTGGCTAATAGGCGCCCATCAAGAGAATACACCCTCTTGGGCACAAATAGTTTGACAACAGGAATCTTATGGAGTCTCATGAACTCAAAATCCAAAAAGTTATCATCTGCTCCTGAGTCAATGAGAGCGCAAATGTCTATTTGTTGGTTAGACCAAGAAAGAGTACCTTTTAGCTGCATTCTGCCTGCGGCCAACGAAGGAGAACGGCGACCTCTGGTGGACGTGTCCTCTGGCGAGTGAGGGCGCACTCGTGGCCGTGCGGCGGGGCGCGGCAGTTCCTTGCAGCGGGAGATGAGATGATCAGCGGCCCCACAGTATAGGCAGAGTTGGAGGCGAACGCGACGTTCCCTCTCGGCGGCGGTGAGTCGGCGGCCTCCCAGTTGCATCGGCTCATCTATCTGCCATGAAGGGGGGTTGTCTTCGAGTTGCTCCGTCTTGCAGATGGCAGGTCTAGCTGGCGCAGATTGGCTGCAAGGTGGGGCTTGTCTTCCTAGTCGATCCCTCCTCTCCTCCAATAGGCGGAAGTCGATTAGCACCGCCAGCTCGATGAGATCATCCAGATTCGTCGGGAGTGACAGCGGGATCATCATGTGACGAATCTCGTCCGCGAGACCCAGGAAGAAAGCGTCCAATAGTGCTGAGGGACCCCAGTCACAGTCGGCCGCCATGGTGCGGAACTCGATCGCGTAATCCGCGACCCGTCGTGAACCCTGTTGCAGCCGGAAAAGGGATCTCGCTGCCTCTCTACCTGGGAGTCGTCGTTGGAAGATTTGCTTCAAGGATTTGGAAAAGTTCGCGTATGTGGAGCTGGAGGTGGTCTGACGGTTCCATTCTGCAGTCGCCCAGGTGCCAGCACGGCCAGACAGGTGAGAGATCACAAACGCTACCTTAGCCCGCTCAGAGGTGAAAGCGGAAGCGTTTAGCTCAAAATGAAGTTCACACTGCGTCAGGAATTGTCTTACGTCTTCCTTTTCCCCGGAAAAACGTTCGGGTCGGGAAAGCCGTATGTTGCTAGTACTAGCGGGTTGTGTAGGCTGGGTGGATGCCTGGTCAGGCACGGTGGTCGAGGTGGGTACGACGGTGGCTAACAGCATGTTGATTCGCTCCAACATGGCGTCTTGACGCTCCGACATCCCCTGTAGACCTCGGCTCAGGTGGTCAAGCTGGTCCCCCTGCTGGTTGATCCTTTGAGCCTGGCCTTGCAATGCTCTTTTCCAGGAGTCTGTCTCTGCGGGTTCCATAGTGTGGCCGGAACTTTCTGTTAGGAGTTGGTGATGTGGATCCCAAGGATGCAGAGACGAATTTGGGGTTTACAATTGTTCTTCCTTTTTATTAGGCGGAAGCACAAGGTAGCAAAAACAAAAGGCGATGGTGGAAAACACACAACACACCATGTAACAAACTACTGAGAGAAAACAAACACACAAAACTAAAAGCGCTAGACAAGGCTAGGAAAAATATACTTCATGAGAGAAGTAATAAGACTAGGTACAAAAAATAAAACGCTAGACAAGGCTAGGATTAATACGGGCCAACCTGAGGTGAAAGGTACACGAACTAGAGAGTCCTCTTGGCACGACCAACCGTATGGAAGCAATGGCAAAGTTCCGGCGCTCACCGGTTGTCAGCAGCCTGGTTAAATAAGCTGTTACTAATTACTGTCAGGTGTGTGCTGCTGCCTTGCGTCAGCTGCACTCCATACTGTGAACGAGAGAGAGAGTGAACATGGAGTGCAGACAACAGAAATAGGCAAGGACATTTACAGATTACCACAGGGGGCTCTCTATTCCGCCCACAAAATCCTCTAAATAGCCATCCAAAACCTGCCAACAAAACTCTATATGAATATCATGATTTGAATATTAACTAAATATTAGCGATTTTGTTATTATAAGCGCCAACGCAGACAAAGTAATTTTTTGGCGGCGGATTGATAACACACAGCTTAGTAGCCCTCTGCTGCTCTACTGTGAGCTGGTCGGGATGTCCTGCTGCTTCCTCATCATCGCTTCCTCGACGCGTCAAAGTTCCTCTAGACTATAAATCATGCCACTCATCTGGATATTAGGAGGATTTAGCCATAATCTAGAACAGTGGTCACCAACCTTTTCAAGCCCAAGATACCTGGTCTCAGCCAAAAACTAAAGCAAGCTCTACCCCTGCGTCAACTATATTTTAAATATACACACATATATATGATACACATACATATATATACACATATATATGTATGTGTATATATGTATGTATGTGTCTATATACTGTATGTATGTATTTATATATGCATGTATATATATATATATATATATATATATATATATATATATATATATATATATATATATATATATATATATATATATATATATATATATATATATGTGTGTGTGTGTGTATGTGTATGTATGTATATATATGTATATACAGTATATGTATGTATGTACAGTATGTATGTGTATATATATACAGTATATATATATATATATATACATATGTATGTGTGTGTGTATGTGTATGTATGTATATATATGTATATACAGTATTTGTATGTATGTACATTATATATATATATATATATATATATATATATATATATATATATATATATATATATATATATATATATATATATATATCATTTTATTGTTTGGTTTTTAAAGACAAAGCTTTGTGTCGTTATTGGCTGATGTCAACATTTTGGCTTTTTCTCATTGTGTTTCTTGCTGATTGTTTTTTGTAATGTGCCTAGGGCCAACGATAATCGAGTCAGAGGCCACAGATGGCCCCTGTTTGAGATTGATACTTTTTTGATTATATCTCTTTATTCGCACACTTTGTAAGTCTTTCAGTGTCATATATCAGATATATATGATAACAGCTTCGATATAGAGGCAACGTGTTTTTGTACTCTAATGGTACTTTAAGCTGTTCAAATAGTGAATTTCAATATATTTTAAAGCTTTGTGTGTTTTTTATAACCTGATATATTTTTCTCATCTTACAGCTTTCTTCAAATGTGCTGCTCTTGTTTTCGGCACTCTGATGAAAGGCATTTGTTTTTTTTGTGTATCCGACACAACCTACAAGCGGAATTCACTTCAAATGCGGTCTCGACGCTCCCTCAAGGCTTTTCTTGCAGATACCGTATGTATGTGACTGACCTTGTCTTTCGTTTTCTCATTGGGCCCAGCGATAGTGATGTGTATCTCGCTGGCCTATCTCCTGTATCTCTCAGCACTGGTTCTCAGCCGTTTACTGGTGCTTAAGGCCAGGTCATGTATCATTTGGCATCTTGTGAATTTAATATGATGGCTTTCTCTTGTGATCAGTTCTCAGTTTGTCTACGGTTTAAGTGTGGTAATCCTGCTTTCTAGATCACTTTCTCTCTGGGTGGTCTGTCATTAGTACAGGAGTTATGTAATGTGAATACATTGAATGTTCAGAATTGTATTGTTGTAGATTTTAATCCTTCTTTAGTGGACCTTTTATTACTGTTTTTGCTGCAGATTTCAAAACACAGCATTTAGTTGTTTTTAGGAATTTACAGTAAAAATGCTAGTCAAAGAACTCTATTGTGACTTAAGAATTTTATTTGTATTTTTTTTTATTTTAATTTTTAATTTTGTTATTTTTTAAACTTGCCGCAACAAGTAAATGGATATGGGAAACACAAGAATCTTGGTGTTGGTGATCGGCATCAAAAGGCATTACTTGGCAATGGCAATCAGCCCATTTTCTTGAAAAAGTATTTGATACCAATCGGTGGCCGATCGGCAAATCCAGATGATCTCTGATTGTTGACGGTTGTTATTTTTTGTTAGATCCAGACGCATTTGGTTTTGTGTGTCCTTCCAGGAAGTACTGTAAATGTTTGCACCTGTTGATCATTTCCCAAGCAAAGGAGATTGTTTTTATTGTTGTTTTGTTGTTTATTTTGTCTTACTGTACAAGTGGTGCTATTTGCTGAACTTTAGTTGAACCCATCACATATTGGGCAGCTTAACAATAACTTTTTTTTGCATTAAATTTGGCAGATGTATGTGCATGCTCTGTGGAGGGAATGACATGCATGGAACCCAAGATAAAAATATTACATGTCGGCCACATTGAAAAGAACCTGCTTTAGTAATGGAGAGTTAGATTTAGGATAGAATAAATGATTAGGAACAGCTACCTCACCCCCCATCAAAATTTCCTGTGTTTGGTATCTAGTATCAGTGATCTCCCATAAGGACACCAATGTAAACACAAACTGCTGGTGAGGTGACAACTGCTGAAGATGTCACCTATAACAGACGCCTCAATCCTATCATCGTTAACATACCGATTGATCTCAGGTTGCTGTTAATGGCTTCATTATGTGTTAGTGTATTGATGTTGTCTGTTTGCCACTTTACAGTTTATCTGAATGTTTATTGGGGCAGCTGACTGACACACTTAAAAGTACAAAGGGGTCTATAATTATATATTGTGTACCGCTTTTGTCGACATAACAGTTGAGGGCCTGATGGGTCATTTTTCTGTTAATGTGTTGTAGTTGTCAACTTTGTCATCGCTTAACGACAAAAGCGCCATAACTACTGTCTTGTTAAGCAGCATTTAAGCATAAACACAGTCACTTCCTGTTCAGTGTAAAGTGGGTTTCAACATAAAAGCATGACCTTTTTAACCTGGAATCTACCACAGAAACTAAAAACAAAAAAATTACGTACACAAGCTGCTGTATATTATCCAGTCCCTAAAGAAACCCCATAACGTGATCGCGCCCATTCACATTCAACTAATCCCCGGAAATTATGCACGACCTCGCAATGTTGCCTAATCTCCGCAATTTTCTTGCACATTTTAGCCAATCTTTGATAATTTGGGCTATCGAATTTGTCCCAGCAGCCCTTAAAAACACAATACAATTGTCTAAGCAATCAAAAGTCTCCCTGCATTGCCACACATCTCCACGTCTTTGTATACATTACAATGTCTGAAACTCGTGGAGGACAGAGCATGCAATAAGCCATTATAATAATAATAATAATAATAAAAGTAAGATGTCTATGAATGTTGTCATTAATCCAGGTTATTGTCATCTCAGGGCTTTCAATCGATTGCAACTGGACTGTTGAGTTTGTGTCAGAAGACGTTTCGCCGCTCATCCGAGAAGGCTTCATCAGTTTGTGCTCATAGATTTAGATTGGTTAGATCTAGTCCTGTGGCTGGTGCCAAAACCCCAAATATGTATACTCCAAAACCGGGAGGTTGTGCCTGGGCAAGGATGGTTTCGCCCTATCGTAGTGAGAAAAACAACTGTTTTAATGCAAACGAGCAATCCTAACTGTCAAAGCCAACGACAGTCGTTGAAGAGCAATTTCCCCTTTTTCGCATTGAGGTATTGTGTGGCAGAACAATCGCTATGGATCGACTTCTACCAGTCCAAAATAGTTGGAATCCCCTGCGTAGGCATTCCATTTAGTTGTAAACAAAAGGCACAAATGGCATTCTGGTCACTTTCTGTGACCAAGAATGTTCCTAACTGCTGTTATTTGTTGGAGGCTATATTGCAGAGTCTTTTAGGAGTGGTTGATAGGACGGTGTTGTATGTTAAGAGACAGGTGGTGTCGCAGACCACCTCCTCTGTTGAGTGATGTTTTTTCAAGAGTTTGCCCGTGCCATGCGTCTGCTTAGTGGTTGTTTTGTTTCCCCAATATATGAATCAGTGCATTTATCATTACACTGGATAGCATACACCAGATTGTTTTTGTGGGGGTGGGATGTCCGGTCCTTAGGATGCACCAGTTTCTGTCACAGGGTGTTACCTGGTTTGAAGTGTACTGGGATGTTGTGTTGGTTAAACATTCTTCTGAGTTTCTCAAATAGACCCGATACATATGGAATAACAATATTTTTGCGTCTGTCACCTTTTTCCTCCTCATCCATTCTGTTCTTGTTATTTCTGGAACTGGATGCACTTTACACAAACGACCAGCTGGGGTAACCACAGGTTTTGAAGACTTACCTCAAATGCCTATGCTCTTTCTCTTTGGCCTGTGGGCTGGTAGGAACATTATCAGCTCTGTGTTTTAGGGTTCTGGTAACGGCCAGTTTATGTTCCAGTGGGTGGTGTGGGTCAAAAAGTAGGCATTGATCGGTATGTGTGGGTTTTCGGTAAACAGGGGCCTCCATGTGGGTGTGTGTACACCTTTCAATCATTTTACTAGAGTACATCTTTTCAAGGGAGAATACTAGAAATAAAGCTTGGATACTCTTTAGAGTAGTCAGTGTCCGGCTGGTACACAAAGTGTAATTTTTATAGTAATGTCTTAGTATTATTTGTATTGTTTACTTAAATGTTTCAACTGTGAACATTTGTATTATTTTTATGTCATGTGAAGAGTGAGATATAATTTTTAGTCTTTTGCTTGCAATAATACAGGAGTACTTTGTTTTGTGTGCCATGTTTGTCAGTTGCTTTACTCCGTCCAGAGTTTCCACGTTGCATTAAAAAACATTAAATGCATTTTTCAAAAATTAAAGCCTTAAATGGCATTAAAAAGTATTAAATACGATGTCCAGAACTTCCTCTCTACTCATTTAAACAACTGTGAGTGTGTAAAATACAATCTCTTCAAGATGATTATTTGACTGAGCCTATTTTAAATGCATCTAAATGGCATATTGGCATTTTTCCAAATATTTAAAATGTTTAAATCAATCATCCATTTCCGAACACATGCATCATTAGCATTCCCAGTGTGATGTTCATTTATTATTCCATAAAACCTTTTAACAATTTTTAAAACATTGTATCCTGATTAAAAACATATCCTCCAGTTTGAGGGCATTATGAGGCATATTTTCAGAGCATATGCATTATTGCAACATGTTTTTTAATAGATACAAATACAAATATGACTTCTGGGTACATTAAATTGATCAACTAATTCAGAATTGAAAGTTTATTTAGAGGGCTTCAGTGCTGTTCCCCTTTAATAATTTTGATTGAATGTACAGTGTGATTGACAGACGAAACCTTTTAATTGGCTTGATTTACGGCAAAGCACAAAGTCAGAACACCGGATGCTTGGAATGCTACAGCCTGTGAACGTGCTCATGCTGTAGTGAAAGCAAGAAAATGAATACATGTCGGGAAAATTGTAAACTGCAAATTTCAGCAAAAGTGGCTGGTTTTTCAAAACTTGGTTAACGCTCTTTGATTGTAAAACCAGAGAGGCGTTCTGCAGCATCTGCCAAAAGACCTGCAAATTTTGCTCAATGGGCATCAATGCAGTGATATCACACATGCTATTAGCCAATCACAAGTCGGTGAATGAAGGCAGGCAGTAGTTAAGGGTGCCAAATTTTTTTGGCATGACCAATAAAGCCACTTCGGCTGTCGCTACTACAACTGTCAGCTGCTGCTACCACTACAGAAAAATAAATAAATACCAAAAAATTCTCAGATGAAACATTTTTGCATGCCAATTCTAATTTACTAGATTAGTGTTTAACAACCCTAGGGCCAGGGCCCATTGTTGGGCCGCGAGCGCTCTCTAAGGGCACTTGTCCACCACTAGGGGCAGTGATGACAATATCAATCAAACATAAGTCTGGAGCTAAAGTCATAGAGAAGTTTCTTAACAAAACTTATGACTAAAGTGGTGAAGCTGTATTTTTATTTACACATATATTTTATTGACAGTTTAGTTAAGAAACATATTCATTATTAATTTAGTTTATTTTTTATTTTAGCACAACATAATTGTATGTACATTTTTTTTCGTTATTTGTTTGAGTCCCTTCTTATTCAGTGTATTTGGTTAGTACTTATTTTTCTAATCAGCCTGACCTAAGTCCATGTTATATGTGTTAAATAAATAATGATCTTTGTAATAAACCCATGCTTTGATATCATTTTACAAGTTGTAAACTGTAACTAGGTTAGATATAATTATTAAATAGGAATGAAATAAAGAGTAAATTTACTAGATTACTAATTTAGTGTTAACATTTGAGTGGGCCCTAAGCCCTTCTGTAGTGGAAATGTTGGGCCCCAAAGTCAAAAATATGTAAAACCCCTGCCCTAGATAGTAACAGTTAATGTAAACTTTTCAACTATTCAAGATCATCATTGTCAAATATACACACGATTGTACGCATTTTTGACTATATATAATAACCATATGCGGTAGAATATGGGCATTGAATTTTTTTAAGTGCCATTAAAAATGGCATTAAACAGCATTAAGTTAGATATGCTGATACCTGTAGAAACCCTGTAGTCGTATTGTTCATATTACATTAATAATGAGTTTTTCTTCTGCAAATTTTCCTACCATAATTACAAACGGAAAATCACAACAATTTATTCCAAGTTTGTTGCAATTTTATTGCAACACCTAAAAAAACATTAACTTTCCCATTGCAATTTTTGCGATCAACTTCTGCAATTTCACGCATCTCAAAAAAGGCCTGCAACATCCTCGGGGGACTGCTGAATATTTGTTAATGTTCAAAAACATTTAGTTTAAGATGTCAATAGGACATATTTTGTTAAATTTGTAGAAATCCTGTGTGGCTCACCACCCATAGCAGGGGTCATAGAGGTCGGGTGCGATGTGAGCTGGGTGGCGGCCAAAGGCAGGGCACTTGGCGGTCCAAACCTCGGCTACAGAAGCTAGCTCTTGGGACGTGGAACGTCACCTCGCTGGGGGGGAAGGAGCCTGAGCTAGTGCGCGAGGTGGAGAAGTTCCGACTAGACATAGTCGGACTCACTTCGACGCACAGCAAGGGCTTTGGAACCAGTTCTCTCGAGAGGGGCTGGACTCTCTTCTACTCTGGCGTTGCCGGCAGTGAGAGGCGACGGGCTGGGGTGGCAATTCTTGTTGCCCCCCGGCTCAGAGCCTGCATGTTGGAGTTCAACCCGGTGGACGAGAGGGTAGCTTCCCGCCGCCTTCGGGTGGGGGAATGGGTCCTGACTGTGGTTTGCGCTTATGCGCCAAACCGCAGCTCAGAGTACCCACCCTTTTTGGATTCGCTCGAGGGAGTACTTGAGAGTGCTCCCCCGGGTTATTCCCTCGTTCTACTGGGGGACTTCAATGCTCATGTTGGCAGCGACAGTGAAACCTGGAGAGGCGTGATTGGGAAGAATGGCTGCCCGGATCTGAACCCGAGCGGTGTTTTGTTATTGGACTTTTGTGCCCGTCACAGATTGTCCATAACGAACACCATGTTCAAACATAAGGGTGTCCATAGGTGCACTTGGCACCAGGACACCCTAGGCCGCAGTTCCATGATCGACTTTGTAGTTGTATCGTCGGATTTGCGGCCTCATGTTTTGGACACTCGGGTGAAGAGAGGGGCGGAGCTTTCTACCGATCACCACCTGGTGGTGAGTTGGCTGCGATGGTGGGGGAGGATGCCGGACAGACCTGTCAGGCCCAAACGCATTGTGAGGGTTTGCTGGGAACGTCTGGCAGAGTCTCCTGTCAGAGAGAGTTTCAATTCCCACCTCCGGAAGAACTTTGAACATGTCACGAGGGAGGTGCTGGACATTGAGTCCGAATGGACCATGTTCCGCGCCTCTATTGTTGAGGCGGCTGATTGGAGCTGTGGCCGCAAGGTAGTTGGTGCCTGTCGTGGCGGTAATCCTAGAACCCGTTGGTGGACACCGGCGGTGAGGGATGCCGTCAAGCTGAAGAAGGAGTCCTATCGGGTTCTTTTGGCTCATAGGACTCCTGAGGCAGCGGACAGGTACCGACAGGCCAAGCGGTGTGCGGCTTCGGCGGTCGCGGAGACAAAAACTCGGACATGGGAGGAGTTCGGGGAAGCCATGGAAAACGACTTCCGGACGGCTTCGAAGCGATTCTGGACCACCATCCGCAGCCTCAGGAAGGGGAAGCAGTGCACTATCAACACCGTGTATGGTGAGGATGGTGTTCTGCTGACCTCGACTGCGGATGTTGTGGATCGGTGGAGGGAATACTTCGAAGACCTCCTCAATCCCACCAACAAGTCTTCCTATGAGGAAGCAGTGCCTGGGGAATCTGTGGTGGGCTCTCCTATTTCTGGGGCTGAGGTTGCTGAGGTCGTTAAAAAGTTCCTCGGTGGCAAGGCCCCGGGGGTGGATGAGATCCGCCCGGAGTTCCTTAAGGCTCTGGATGCTGTGGGGCTGTCTTGGTTGACAAGACTCTGCAGCATCGCGTGGACATCGGGGGCGGTACCTCTGGATTGGCAGACCGGGGTGGTGGTTCCTCTCTTTAAGAAGGGGAACCAGAGGGTGTGTTGTAACTATCGTGGGATCACACTCCTCAGCCTTCCCGGTAAGGTCTATTCAGGTGTGCTGGAGAGGAGGCTACGCCAGATAGTCGAACCTCGGATTCAGGAGGAACAGTGTGGTTTTCGTCCTGGTCGTGGAACTGTGGACCAGCTCTATACTCTCGGCAGGGTCCTTGAGGGTGCATGGGAGTTTGCCCAACCAGTCTACATGTGTTTTGTGGACTTGGAGAAGGCATTCGACCGTGTCCCTCTGGAAGTCCTGTGGGGAGTGCTCAGAGAGTATGGGGTATCGGACTGTCTGATTGTGGCGGTCCGCTCCCTGTATGATCAGTGCCAGAGTTTGGTCCGCATTGCCGGCAGTAAGTCGGACACGTTTCCAGTGAGGGTTGGACTCCACCAAGGCTGCCCTTTGTCACCGATTCTGTTCATAACTTTTATGGACAGAATTTCTAGGCGCAGTCAAGGCGTTGAGGGGATCTGGTTTGGTGGCTGCAGGATTAGGTCTCTGCTTTTGCAGATGATGTGGTCCTGATGGCTTCATCTGGCCAGGATCTTCAGCTCTCGCTGGATCGGTTCGCAGCTGAGTGTGAAGCGACTGGGATGAGAATCAGCACCTCCAAGTCCGAATCCATGGTTCTCGCCCGGAAAAGGGTGGAGTGCCATCTCCGGGTTGCGGAGGAGACCCTTCCCCAAGTGGAGGAGTTCAAGTACCTCGGAGTCTTGTTCACGAGTGAAGGAAGAGTGGATCGTGAGATCGACAGGCGGATCGGTGCGGCGTCTTCAGTAATGCGGACACTGTATCGATCCGTTGTGGTGAAGAAGGAGCTGAGCCGGAAGGCAAAGCTCTCAATTTACCGGTCGATCTACGTTCCCATCCTCACCTATGGTCATGAGCTTTGGGTTATGACCGAAAGGACAAGATCACGGGTACAAGCGGCCGAAATCAGTTTCCTCCGCCGGGTGGCGCGGCTCTCCCTTAGCGATAGGGTGAGAAGCTCTGCCATCCGGGGGGAGCTCAAAGTAAAGCTGCTGCTCCTCCACATCGTGTGGAGCAGCAGTGTGTGTGTGTGTGCGTGCGTGCGTGTGCATGTAATAATTTATATATACATACACACACACAGAGTATTATAACAATACAAATCTATAATGCGATTGATTCATTCTTAATTTATTCTTGATTTGATTTAATGATTTGTTCTTTCAAAATAAAACAAAATTATGTTTAATCGTCTGAGTTTGTAGTAACTGTGAGTTAATTATTTTAAGTAGCAGTTGCATGATCTGCAAACAAGTTAATATTAATTAAAAACAACAAGTTTAATGAACATTAATAAAAAGGAAAATGTTACTCACACTCAACATTTTTAAGTAAGTACAACTTTTAACAACTTTTGAAGTTTACACTACTTATTCTAATTAATTATTTTGAGCATTGGGGTTTAATGCCACAAATACCTATAGGTATTTGTGGCATTACCTATAGGTATTTGTGGCAGAAAAACACAAATAAATGAATTTATTAGAATTACTCCTCTGCTACAAAAGTGCAAGAAATATACTATAAAAACAAAGAATGAAATAAATATTCGTAAATGGAGGAAAATGTCTACAAGCTTTAGCTAGTTTGGATTTTAGTCATGTGGACAAACGCTTCTCTTGACGCCAGTCTTAGGTTTATCAAGATCGACGGATTCCACCGCACTGTGATTTAGTGATCTGCTTTTGAAAAAAGTCTTCCTCTCTATTTTGAAATATGCCGCCCCGCGTGTCGTCATGCTTGTTCGTTTTTTTATATGCATGGCACAGCAGGATGCGTGTGTTCTGCACATTCACCTCAACCCCAGACACCCGCGCCTTTCCCCTCTATCTGCTCTCTTTTATTTCCTTGACCCATGGTGGCCCCCGCTGGTTCCTACTGTATTCATGTCTCCCGTCTGTCCTCCCCTTTCCTCTTTTTCACCGTGCACATTCATGATCAACTGTGCGTGTCCTCTCCTGCTCCCCTGCAGTCACTTGTCCCTATTTCTCAGTTGTGCTTTCGCTGGCAGGAAGTCCGCATGACACCCATTCAGCCCTCAAGACTGTAAGGCTGGGGTGTCCAAAGTTCAATTTTATAAAATATATATTATTAGATATTGCACTCATTTGCTTTATCTATAACCGAGCTTTTGATGTCAATGTTCGGAAATGACACAATACGTTACTTCATACGTCAGCAGCCAGTTAGGACCCTTTGTAACCTGTTTACTTACTTACTACTAAAAGTGATTTTTTTTCTAGTATGTTCACTATCCTATTTAATGCCAAAATAAGAAAACTGAATAAGAAATGTTTAATGTATCGTAAGATTTTCTTTTACTATAAAGCCAAAACTGAAATTTCTTGTTGTGGTCCCCTTTCGTAATACATTTTGGCACCGGTACCAATCAGGACAATCCTTGTCTATACATTATATTTCAAAACTGCACCGGCCTGCGTTGTCCACACTGAAGCAGACATCGTTCCGCAGCTAAGACACCCTTATAGATGTGGTTCAGTAGCAGAGAATAGGAGTAGTGAACCGAGTCAGCCCCAACCCCCCCTCCCCCCTCCCCCCCTCCCACCGCCAACACTGGCCTCTCATTGCACCTGCAGGGCCTGGCGATTAGAGAAGGGGAAAGGATATTTCTTATTGAGGAACTACTAATAATAGTATTGGACCCACTCATTTTCCACCATGATTGACTGGAAGTGAGTTTTTCCAGGTAGAGAGAATATGGAAATTAGAAGAGGGGGGCAACACATGTTTGCAGCTCACCTGCTGTCAATCGGTCATTCATAAATTGAGGCCATTTCATAGACTCTCCCTTTATACTTGGCCATTTTGGATGCGTAAATGAAGATTTAGGACACTCCCTTCAGCTACCCTAAAGCATTTTTGTGCATCTGATAACTTTTGTGGATTTATGATGTTTACAGATGAGCTGAGATCCCGGAAAAACAGTCTGGCCTCCCCCCGCCACAGCGGGGCAGCCATCTTTAATCCAGTAAAGAGCGAAGGGATTTGGTCGCCCCTGGCCTGCCTGAAGGCGCTTTGGAAACTCTCTCGGCCGTGAGAACGTGGAGCTAGGGAGGGGAGGGTGAGAGATGAGGTGTGTTAGCCGTGCATGGGTGGGGGGGGGGAGGTATAGGGTGAGGGTTGTACCCCCCCCTTTTGTGAATTTAGTTGATCTAATATGAGGAACCCCCTCAAACCCCTCCACCGTTTTTTTTGCCTGTCGCTCCCGTTTTAAACATCGGAACAAGCTGGACTAAGTTTCATGCATTTGGGCTGATAATGGGATTTGTTCGGTTTAATCCAATATCCTCATAGGAGTCATAGCACACCTGGAAAAGTGACTGTTTGCACTTTTAGACATTGGAGCTGATGCACACATCATTCATATTTGTTAGAAGTGTAACCATATACCATCACAGTTGGGCATGATAAATGGTAAATGGGTTATACTTGTATAGCGCTTTTCTTCCTTTTTTAAGGAACTCAAAGCGCTTTGACACTATTTCCACATTCACCCATTCACACACACATTCACACACTGATGGTGGGAGCTGCCATGCAAGGCGCTAACCAGGACCCATCAGGAGCAAGGGTGAAGTGTCTTGCTCAAGGACACAACGGACGTGACTAGGATGGTAGAAGGTGGGGATTGAACCAGGAACCCTCAGGTTGCTGGCACAGCCACTCTCCCAACTGCGCCACGCCGTCCCCCGATAAGGGGTTTGTAACAGTTTAGCCTTGTCTGAACAGCATTAAAGAGGAACTGTACTTTTTTTGGAATTTTGCCTATCGTTCACAATCATTATGAAAGACATGATGGATGGATTTTTTGTTTAATGCAGTCTAAACATTAAATAAATGTAAATAAAATTCCGCTTACAGCGGAGCCAATGAGAGGCCCTTTATTCTGCCCTTTTAATCCAATCAATAACCATTCAAAAAGCGCCAACAACACTCCATTTACATTTCGTGACTTTAATATTAACCAAGTATTGGTGCTATTGTTATTATAAGCGCTAACGCAGACAAACTACTTATAGTGGTGCCATGATCACTTCCGTCTGTCTCTATGTTTACATCGAGTGGTCTGCTGCTTTCTCGTTTCGTTGCTTGTCAAACTTTATTGTAGATCATAAATCATGCCTTTCACTTGGATAGTGGACAACTGAGTAGGTATTCCAACCTGTCGGTACACTTTGACAGCCATTTAGGACCTGGAAATGGTGAGAAAGACACTAAAAGCGCTTGTTACCCTCCACCCCTTTTCTTCCCCAGGAGTATGTGTAATTTTTTATCTAAATGGGAATATATGAACATTCTAGCAGTTGGCTAGGATGTTTGTTGGCTCTCATAAAGTATGCAATGAGTAAAAATGAGTGAAGGGAAGAAAACAAAAAACGCCATGATGCGTTTTTGAAATTAATACGCCGCATATGCTTAAATTGATCAAAATATCAATTCTTATTATAAATGTTCCCGTTACTCTTCATTACATATATACTTATATCATGTGTATAAAACCTTAATGGAGGTGTGTGGATGTTTTTAAGGGCTCTACAGATAGAATTGAACGACTCCCATAAGCTCTATTGTAAGCAGACTTTTGATCAGTTTTATTTAATATTTAGAATGCAGAAAGAAAAAAGAAAACAATCCATCATCTCTATCATAATGATTGTAAACGATAGTTAAAATTCCAAAATAAGTGCAGTTCCCCTTTAAAGGTTTTCAAAAGGGTCATTTTAGGATTTTTTTCCACATTTAAAGGCCTACTGAAACCCACTACTACCAACCACGCAGTCTGATAGTTTATATATCAATGATGAAATCTTAACATTGCAACACATGCCAATACAGCCGGGTTAACTTATAAAGTGCAATTTTAAATTTCCCGCTAAACTTCCAGTTGAAAACGTCTATATATGATGACGTATGCGCGTGACGTCAATCGTTGAACCGGAAGTATTGGTACCCCATTGAATCCAATACAAAAAAGCTCTGTTTTCATCGCAAAATTCCACAGTATTCTGGACATCTGTGTTGGTGAATCTTTTGCAATTTGTTTAATGAACAATGAAGACTGCAAAGAAGAAAGTTGTAGGTGGGATCGGTGTATGAGCGGCTGGCTGTAGCAACACAACCAGGAGGACTTACTTGGATAGCAGACGCGCTAGCCGACGCTAGCCGACGCTAGCCGACGCTAGCCGCCAACCGCACGGATGATCGGGTGAAGTCCTTCGTCCTTCCGTCGATCGCTGGAACGCAGGTGAGCACGGGTGTTGATGAGCAGATGAGGGCTGGCTGGCATAGGTGGATAGCTAATGTTTTTATCATAGCTCTGTGAGGTCCCGTTGCTAAGTTAGCTTCAATGGCGTCGTTAGCAACAGCATTGTTAAGCTTTGCCAGGCTGGGAATTATTAACCGTGTAGTTACATGTACATGGTTTAATAGTATTGTTGATCTTCTGTCTATCCTTCCAGTCAGGGATTTATTCATTTTGTTTCTATCTGCATTTGAGCCCGATGCTATCACGTTAGGTCAGTAGCTAAAGAGCTTCACCGATGTATTGTCGTGGAGATAAAAGTCACTGTGAATGTCCATTTCGTGTTCTCGACTCTCATTTTCGAGAGGATATAGTATCCGAGGTGGTTTAAAATACAAATCCGTGATCCACAATAGAAAAAGGAGAGTGTGTGGAATCCAATGAACCCTTGTACCTAAGCTACGGTCAGAGCGAAAAAAGATACGTCCTGCACTGCCTCTCTAGTCCTTCACTCTCACTTTCCTCATCCACGAATCTTTCATCCTCGCTCAAATTAATGGGGTAATCGTCGCTTTCTCGGTCCGAATCTCTCTCGCTGCATTGTAAAAAATGGTAAAATGTGAGGAGTCCTTCCTCCGGTGACGTCACGCTACTTCCGGTACAGGCAAGGCTTTTTTTCATCAGCGACCAAAAGTTGCGACCTTTATCGTCGATGTTCTCTACTAAATCCTTTCAGCAAAAATATGGCAATATCGCGAAATGATCAAGTATGACACATAGAATGGATCTGCTATCCCCGTTTAAATAAAAAAATTCATTTCAGTAGGCCTTTAAACACTTATTTGTGGTCTACATAACATGTAATGGTGGTTCTATGGTAACATTTTGCATATATTATGTTTTACAGACCATCTTAAAACTGCTTTCTGACCGTTTCTTCAGCTGCAGCATTTTGTGGGGGGTTTTATTTATGTACCTCCACTTCCACTGCGTCTTCTCCACTTCAGCCATTTTGTAGTTTTAGCGCTTATATATGGACTCTACTGACCGGTATAAGTTAGACCTATACACTACTTTGTATTAGAAATGGCGAAAGTGGGGATATGCATGTGCATGTTCGAGCCAGTCTGCCCCACAACAAGAGGATAGAGAAAAAGAAGGAACTTATTGACTAAAGCGGACTACAACAACAGACTTGCGCAAAGCTTTTCGGGTAAATTTCTACCATATATGGAGATATCCACTGACGTCACACTTCGGAAAATTTGGGCAAATTCCAAATGGCTCATTTGGAGCAGGTGTGGAAGAAGGCAGGATTGTTTTATAAATATATCTGCCATGCCTCCATGGTTTGATTTCACATTTCCGGGACTTATGCAGATCCCAAATACACAAAAACAGGTACCAATAAGTAAGAAAAGTTGTTTTGCCTAATAGGTCCCCTTCAAGATGAAACATAAGGAAAATGCTACCAAGTATTTTTACACTAAATAACAGTCTTAAATAAAATTAATTAAAAAATAACATGTCATTCTCATGTAATTTGATTTACTCATGTACTCTACTTGAATTGCAAAAAAACTTCTACTTTTAGGGCTCCGATGCAAAGTTTATTCCATTATTCCATTCCAAGTATGACACATAGAATGGACCTGGTATCCTCGTTTAAATAAGAAAATTTCATTTCAGTAGGCCTTTAACTTTAATAACTTTAAAGTAATGACCATAACAGTAACTCAACTATTTTAATTAGCTTTGTATGAATCCACTGCATTGTGTTTATAATTTAAGATAGGTCAGTCATAATTTGGCTCTCACAGCAGTGTTTTCTGGAATGTAGACAATTGCAACTTTTCTCGACAATTTAGCATCCTTGGGGACGAGTGAACAATGACAGTTAAATTTGGAACTAATTAATGTGTCACTCTTATTCAGAGGTGGGTAGTAACGCGCTACATTTACTCCGTTACATCTACGTTTGTACTTGAGTAACTTTTGGAATAAATTGTACTTCTAAGAGTAGTTTTAATGCAACGTACTTTTACTTTTACTTGAGTATATTTTTAGAGAAGAAACGCTACTTTTACTCCGCTCCATTTATCTACATTCAGCTCGCTACTCGTTACTAATTTTTATCGATCTGTTAATGCACGCTTTGTTTGTTTTAGTTTGTCGGACAGACCTTCAAAGTAGGTTCTAGCGCATGCCTGCGTTTCAATGGTGACGTTTGACTCCGTTTCACCAATCAGATACAGTCACTGGTGACGTTTGACTCCGTTTCACCAATCAGATGCAGTCACTGGTGACGTTGGACCAATCAAACAGAGCCAGGCGGTCACACGTGGACCCCGACTTAAACAAGTTGAAAAACTTATTCGGGTGTTACCATTTAGTGGTGCAATTGTACGGAATATGTACTGTACTGTGCAATTTACTAATAAAAGTTTCAATCAATCAATCAAAAGTGTGAAGGAAAAAATACACTTTTTTATTTCAACCGTACCTCTCTCAAAAGCCTAAAGACTGACCGCACAGTTCCTGTCTTCACAATAAAATTGCCGCTCCATCGCGCCTGCGCTAACAAAATAAGAGTCTCCGAAAGCCAGCGCAAACAAGCTAGCAAGCTACGGAGTTTGCCGCCAATGTATTTCTTGTAAAGTGAATAAAAACGAATATGGAAGCTGGACAAATAAGATGCCAAAAACCAACCACTTTCATGTGGTATTAGACAAAAAGGAGGAACTTTTTTTCTCCTCCATTTGAAAACGTGGACGTTATCATCACTGCTGTCTGATTCCAATCAATGCAAGTCATCAGAATCAGGTAATACACCAACTTATATTCTTGTCTTCATGAAAGAAAGGAATCTATATGTTAAACATGCATGTATATTCATTAAAACACCTTTAACAACAAAAACGGCAAAATAAATAAATATAAATGATATACTGTATATATAAATGTATGGATATATATATATATATATATATATATATATATATATATATATATATATATATATATATGTGTGTGTATGTATGATATGTGTGTGTATGTATATGTATATATGAGGTAGATCACCTCGACTTGGTCATTTATTAAGTAATTGATTAACGTTGAAAAACTTATTGGAGTGTTACCATTTAGTGGTCAATTGTATGGAATATGTACTGTACTGTGCAATCTACTAATACAAGTTTCAATCAATCAATCAATGAATGCCTGCTGAGCCTATGGTGCTGTTAAGTTTTTGTAGCTCAATTTGCCTTAATTTTTTTTATTTTAATGTATTATTATTTCATATATATTATTGTTTTAGTTGCTTAAGAGAAATTCCTGGCTCTGAATTTGCTCATTGCTATTTTTATGTTTTTGTGCATTATTTGTTGCCGTCATCATTAAACGAACAGGTTACTCATCAGTTACTTGAGTAGTTTTTTCACAACATACTTTTTACTTTTACTCAAGTAAATATTTGGGTGACTACTCCTTACTTTTACTTCAGTAATAAATCTCTAAAGTAACAGTACTCTTACTTGAGTACAATTTCTGGCTACTCTACCCACCTCTGCTCTTATTGCAGGTATTGGTCCAAATTTAGAAGAGAAGGAATTTGCAAAGGTGGGCTGTCCGACGTCTGTACTGTTGTATACGTAGAGGAAGTATTTTTTTTAAATGTAAAAAAGCAGACCAATCACAGCCTTTGCAACACAAGTTTCCTTTTTTGAGAAGTGCACGTAAAGCTACACAGGAGGGTTTGGAGGCGGGGGAGAATAATCCAGGCTTCACACTTCCTGCCCTTCACTCACCCTCCAGCAGGAGTGCCCAAACATTTTGCCTCCAAGGGCCAAAGTCAAAATGCGGCAATTGTCCGCGGGCCAAATAGCGATATTTACAATGCAACATCACCACGAGTGAGGAACTTAGCTTCATACCGCCATATCTAAATATAAGGTAGTAAAGATTATTACACAAACGATGTTTCTAGTTAACATTAAACTGCACCTTTACTGTACATTTTTAACATTTAAACCTTCAAAAAGGTCATTTTATGCAGATTTTTGCCATTTCCAGGTGTTGTTCTGTAACCAGTTTCTCCTAGATATTTGATCTGATTGCTTGCAAACTTTGCCCAGACAGATTAAACATATGGAGGATGCTAAATTTCTAAGCGTTTAGGTTTTCATTATAGGAAGTGGCGAAGCATGGTGACCAAGATTATTCTTTTCCATACGGTGTCCAAAAGTCACAACTTTAACGTAGAGCAGGGGTTCTTAAAACATAGATTTTACAATTAAAAAAACTAAATAACTTGCAGCTCAGTCACCACAATTTTACCATAAAATTCACAGGTTTTTTTACACTAATGTACTGCAAATTGAAAAACTGTGCCACTGTTGTTTTAACGTTAAATTCTGGTGACTGAACTGCCAGTTTTTACTGTAATATCTATGGCCGTTTTTTTTACAATGCATTACAAAAAATTAAAAAGAGTACCACTGTTATTTTTACCGCAAAATTCTGGCGACTGAACTGCTACTTTTTTACCCTAAAATCTAAGTTTCCTGTTTTTACACTGCATTACTGTAAATAGAAAAAATGGTACCACTAATCATTTTACGTAAAATTTCTGGAGACTGAGCTGCCAGGTTTTTTGAGTAAAATCTACCTTTTTTTCCCCAGTGTAGCCTTGCGGGCATGCCATCAATGATTGTGCAGCTTGAAAGAGATCATTATGAATATGTATTACATTTGGCAGCCACTCTTCTGTGGGTCAAACAAAATGACACGATGGGCCAAATTTGGTCCCCGGGCCCACTTTGGGCATCCCTGCTCCCCAGCATACCAGGTGAACTCGGTACATTTGTACTGTAGCGAATGTCCCGTACAGAAACATTAGATCACGTTTATATACCGATCCACTCCTAATATTGGTTCAAATACTTGGAGGTCACATGGTTGAGATTTGTGTAAACATGTTTTAGCTCATTTGTGTCACAAAGGCTTCCTCACAGGATGCAAATGAGGAACTTCTCTCTGAGGTGTCACACCTCTGATTAACTCAGCGTGATGCCGTCGGATATCAAGCAGGTATTAACTCATTAGCCTTTGAAGTTGCGCTGGGGTATCATCAGGGTCTCGTAATCCCCTTTTAATGGCCTAGTGAGTAGGACAGTGGTTCAACAAAATGATTAATTTGACAGCATTCTCACCTAATGCACCCCCCCACATGCTTTTCTCCTTGCATGAATGAGTTGAAAATGGGATGATTAATTTAGGAAACACACCAGTCATTATGTGCTAAAAACTCACTCTGCTTATCAACGTTCTGTTCTTCAGCTTTGTCATTTTAGTGCTCCCCCCCCCCCCCCATCCTTCCCTCCTCCTCTACACTCCTTTTTGACTGGAGGCAATAAGGTGATGAAGGCCAGGAATGCAACCGTGGGACTATAAGGATTTATCGCACGGAGGTGTGAGTGCTGCTGCTGCTCTCCTGCCTCACTTGTCTGCAGATGTAACAGTTTAGTGCCAGCAGCATTCCCACTGCGGAGCCAATGCAGGCTTTTATTGCTTTGCACTTTGATTAGTCAGACCACATACTAAGAGGCCGTTAGCACCGGCCGTTTGTGGTATTTTGGCTATTTGATTGCTGCTTTCTGTAAAAATATGAATATATATTGATACTATTCATAACATTTGGAAACTTTAAAAGGGTTCAAGAGACATTGTATATTATATATTACATTAGTATATACTATTAACAACAAAATAACAACAAATATGATCCAGTTTAAGACACTGTTCAAACTCTTAAGTTTTTTTAAAAGTGCAAAGTAGAATTCTGATAAACATTTTGAACCTTATTGAAAAATAAAAAAATCCTATTCATCTCACTATGTGAATTACAATTTATTTATCTATTTAGTTTGTGAGAACTTTTTTTGTAAATATTTGTGGAGTTAAATTGTGCACACATTTAGAACAGGAAGTGAATCCAATTTGTTAGTAACTGCCATAAAATGGAAAATGGGTAGGATCAAGTAAGCTCTTCTTTCTACTCTTTTTTGGACGTTGTAAAAAGAAACCGAAAGTTGTGATGATTGAAATTGTAACTGCCGTATTTTTCGGATTATAAATCGCTCCGTAGTATACATCGCACCGGCCGAAAATGCATAATAAAGAAGGAAAAAAACATATTTGCACTACCGTTCAAAAGTTTGGGGTCACCCAAACAATTTTGTGGAATAGCCTTCATTTTTAAGAACAAGAATAGACTGTCGAGTTTCAGATGAAAGTTCTCTTTTTCTGGCCATTTTGAGCGTTTAATTGACCCCACAAATGTGATGCTCCAGAAACTCAATCTGCTCAAAGGAAGGTCAGTTTTGTAGCTTCTGTAACGAGCTAAACTGTTTTCAGATGTGTGAACATGATTGCACAAGGGTTTTCTAATCATCAATTAGCCTTCTGAGCCAATGAGCAAACACATTGTACCATTAGAACACTGGAGTGATAGTTTCTGGAAATGGGCCTCTATACACCTATGTAGATATTGCACCAAAAACCAGACATTTGCAGCTAGAATAGTCATTTACCACATTAGCAATGTATAGAGTGTATTTCTTTAAAGTTAAGACTAGTTTAAAGTTATCTTCATTGAAAAGTACAGTGCTTTTCCTTCAAAAATAAGGACATTTCAATGTGACTCCAAACTTTTGAACGGTAGTGTACGTCGCACTCGAGTATAAGTCGCATTTTTGGGGAAATTTATTTGATCAAATCCAACACCAAGAATAGACATTTGAAAGGCAATTTAAAATAAATAAAGAATAGTGAACAACAGGCTGAATAAGTGTACGTCATATGACGCATAAATAACCAACTGAGAACGTGCCTGGTATGTTAACGTAACATATTATGGTAAGAGTCATTCAAATAACTATAACATATAGAACATGCTATACGTTTACCAAACAATCTGTCACTCCTGATCGCTAAATCCGATTAAATCTTCTTCCTCGTTGTCGCTCCTGGTATGCGCCGCTTCCTTTCTTTCTGCTGCACGATCGCCATTTTCTGCTGCATATTTCACTACGTCCAGCTTGTAATCTGCAGTATATGATTTCCTTTTCGGTGCCATTTTTATTCAGCCCTTCTCAGTTTTTATAAGTTACCGCCAATGTTGAAATGTTCCATTTTAATAGCTACGGACACAGTAGCAGTTAGCATCCCATGACCCACAATGCAATTCTGCCATGACACACAATGCACTTCTGCCATGACCCTCCCCCGCCGAATTCTTATTGGTTGACGTGTGTGTTACGATTGCTGACATTTGCTTTGTCTCTTACGCGAATGAGATAAATAATATTATTTGATATTTTAAGTTAATGTGTTAATAATTTCACGCATACGTCGCTCTGGAGTATATGTCGCACCCCCGGCCAAACTATAAAAAAAACTGCGACTTATAATCCGAAAAATACGGTGTATACAATGTTTGAAATAAACTTCAACCATAACCATAATAATCAAGTTCCTTGAATTAGCCTAAAATTGCAAATCCAAGCCAAACACCACATTTGTTCCTCGCAACTATTTAATAATTGCATATTTTGATGCCACATTTGTCTTGACATAAACTAATGCAAGACCCTTCTGTTAAGATTTCAATGTGGACTACTGGCTTTATATATTCATTATTTGTCCACCGGATGGTGCTGCTATTTCCCATTCAACGCTTGCAGTAAAATTGGTTAATTTAATATGTAATATTTTTAAGCCATTTTTGGGAAAGTGACATTTTTTGTCATGTCTTCAATTATCATGTAAAAATGCCGAAACTGCGGCTTCTGTGTGTCCGTCACAATAAGAAACATTTATGAAATATGTGAATAATTCCGCCATCATTTTCTTTACTTTTACTTCTTACACTACCCTCACTTTGCACTCCCTCCTATTCCTACTTTTTCCACTCTTCTCTCTCTCTCCCTCTCAGGTTACCAATAGTAGGGCTTTTCTTGCTTCCAACGTGTGTGCGTGTGTGTCTGTGCGCGCGCGCGTGTGTGTGTGTGTGTGTGTGTGTGTGTGTGTGTGTGTGTGTGTGTGTGTGTGTGTGTGTGTGTGTGTGTGTGTGTGTGTGTGTGTGTGTGTGTGTGTGTGTGTGTGTGTGTGTGTGTGTGTGTGTGTGTGTCCCTACACTGAGCTGTGTCCTTGTCCTTGCCTCCTGGCAGCTAGGAGCCACCCAGCTGCCGGCCTGTGATTGGGCAGCCGGGCGGTGGGGGGGCTCTCAACACGGCGGCGGTGTGCTGACTGCTCCGGGACGTGTTTCAACAGATGGTGGAGTTTGGAGGGTGTCATCACATCGGAGAGGGGATTAGAGGAGAGAGGTTGTCTTCCAGGAGCCGTGTGGTCCACCTCCTCTTGACTCTTCAACTGCTCCATGAACGCAGGGAACACTTGCAGGATTCCTTGCCAGGACGCTGCCTGCCAGGTACTTTACTATTCTGATAACATTTTTTGTGCTTTGTAGTGTTTGCCGTGTTGCCTATATGTGCACAGGACGTCATAGTTTCCCCTTGGATGACAGGAATTCCCTGTGTGGCAAATTCCTCCTCTTCAAGGGATTAGTAGGCGCAGCACATTCCATTAATGTCATATTTTCTGGCAAACCGAAAGCAATGCAGGACATTCCGACTGGAATTGCGTATATTGTATATCCTGACATTTTGCCACAAATATTACAAAAAACCCCAGTAAAATCAATGGAAAAAAGAACGTTATTTTAGTTTTCCTCCATAAATATAAGCCAGAGTGCGCCTCTGGCAAATGGATGAGCTGCCTTCCGGATGAACTGTCAGACAACTCAGGGAAGGCACACCTCACTCCAGATGGGAAGCTTGCCAGGAGGAGCGAGAATATGATGTATAGTATTTATTTCCAACTCCAGGCTGTGTGTGTGTGTGTGTGTGTGTGTGTGTGTGTGTGTGTGTGTGTGTGTGTGTGTGTGTGTGTGTGTGTGTGTGTGTGTGTGTGTGTGTGTGTGTGTGTGTGAGTGTGTGTGTGTGTGCGTGTGTGTGTGTGTGTGTGTGTGTGTGTGTGTGTGTGAGTGTGTGTGTGTGCGCGTGTGTCCGATGGAGATTGTGCAACTGTAAAAGTGGACTCAGTGCGGGTGAAAGCTGCTGCTGTGTGAGCCTGTGTTGACCCTGGTAAACCAGCCATAGCTACACTTCCTGCCTGCTACTTGAAGTACTTAACCTCCAAAATGCTATGATCACTGCGGCTGCAAGCGTGTTGTCACTGTGAAAAACATGATTTTTTTTTGGCCATGCCAGTTGTTATATTAACCTGCACGGCAACGTAGCTCTGATTATGTTTGGCCTGCAGGAAGCACTTTAGTGTGCTACAAACATGAACAGCTGTTGCAAATAATTATGTACTTGCCAAGACAAACATTTATTCCGGTAGCCATTTATACAATTGTGGATGACTTGACTTGTGGATTCTTATCAGTGATAAATACGCTTATACATTGTAACATCTTGAGAACCAGCGTCCTTTGCAGTGGACATTTGTGTTTTGCAAAAGAAATGGACAAAAAACAAATGTCCACTGCAGAGGACGCTAGTTCTATGGGTGACATAACTTTCTTGTTTTTGTTATTAATGCGTGGAAATGGATGATTGTACAACACATATATTATGGATGGAGTTCTGCATGTGTTTCTGTTGCTAAGCAAAAAGCAGCAACACTCTTATCTTTAAGGCTGCCCCCTGCTGGAGCCATCACGCTTTAGCTATTTTTATTTATTGCCAGGTTTGTGTGTATTAGCTTAAAATAATTTTTTGAGCGGCATACAAGGAAGACTCTTTATAAAACGAAAAGGTGCTTATTTTCAGTACTTGGAAAAATCGGGTTGGGGTTAGTTAGTGTTAGGTACTAGAGTCCAATTTGCTACCTCCCTTGAATTTTTTATTGGCCAATATTATAAGATATCAGGTAAAATGATCAGAGGAAAATCAAACCGAACATAAAACTCAAGCAATGTTTCCCATTTGAAACAATGCAAATAATGTGTTCCAGATACCCAAAATATAAACACAATGATTATAATTTTAAATGATAAATGATAAATGGGTTATACTTGTATAGCGCTTTTCTACCTTCAAGGTACTCAAAGCGCTTTGACACTATTTCCACATTTACCCATTCACACACACATTCACACACTGATGGCGGGAGCTGCCATGCAAGGCGCTAACCAGCAGCCATCAGAGGCAAAGGGTGAAGTGTCTTGCCCAAGGACACAACGGACGTGACTAGGAAGGTAGAAGGTGGGAATTGAACCCCAGTAACCAGCAACACTCCGATTGCTGGCACAGCCACTCTACCAACTTCGCCACGCCGTCCCACATGCAGAAAAATGTGGAATACATGATGAGTGACATGAATAAATTAACATTTAACATCACCTTTACCTTTTATTGAGGACCTTCGTACTTTGTGCCACAAGTTCTTTCTTGAATTGAAATGTGTTTCTCACCTTCTTTTTCTAAGTGCTGTCATTTAACTTTTTTTGGGTGGATTATTTTGCAGTCTTGTTAAATTGGGGACTAAAAGAAGAGGGACTGAGTCACCAACGTGTGGGGTTCTGGGTTTGGGCACTCGATGATATATGCGAGTAAAGGTAATTCAGTAGTTTAAAACGCAGTGATTGGCGTATGATAACCGAGACGAAAAAAGTCAACACAAATTTTTGGCGAAAGCTAAATTTCCTCTTTATTAAACAAAAAGGTGAACACTATTACGTTACTAAAGTCTTATCAGTGCAACATTTAAACAACATTATGTTTACTTAATTGCTCAGAAATGGCCTTTTGGAGCATGTCTCCAGGGCATAAACATGCCACATGCTGCATTGATCTATTTTGGAGGGGCCCCCCTCCACGTGATAAGCCAGCCTCTCAAAGTCAGGACATGCAAACATCATCATCGGAAGGTATCCTGTCCGTCCGTCATTGGCATTTCTTAGCTGCTTCTGCCTTGACGCTGCATGACGGATTCCTTGATAGCACCAGGATGCGGGGGCTAAGATGCAGAGATGAAAGGCGAGTCCAAAGGGGGTAGAGTAAAGCGATGTAGGAATTCCCACTAGTGGAGTTGCTGTGATGGAGGCTCAACCTTAAGGCACGTGTGCTGGCCGCTAACATAATCTTGTGACGTGCTCAAAAGAAACATAAGCACACACGCTATGCACCCCCACCAGCGGGCTGCACGGTCCCTGCTTTGTCATCCCTCTGGTCTAATAATCCCCTCTCCTGGGAGAAGCAATCTGTTTTAGATTTGAAAGAGAAAGGACTCTGTCTGTATCACGTACAATTAAGCAAGCCTGTCGGAATGTTTTTTTTCTTATTGAGAAAAGTGCTGCCACTGGGGGGGCTTTTCCTTTTATCCAGAATGGAGATAATGGAGTGGGAGGGCAGGAGCAAAGGGAATGGATGGAGAAAGGGTTCAAAGAGGAAGGGGGTGTAAATGAATGAATTTTCCCCCCCATCCATCCCGCGCCACAACTCGGACTGATAGACACTAGCATGCGTTTGTTTCAGCTCTTTTGCTCATTTTCTTTACTTCTCCCTTGTAGCGAGTGAACACATTCACACTCTGCCAGCACTCTCCTCCATTGCCCGTGTGTGTGTGTGTGTGTGTGTGTGTGTGTGTGTGTGTGTGTGTGTGTGTGTGTGTGTGTGTGTGTGTGTGTGTGTGTGTGTGTGTGTGTGTGTGTGTGTGTGTGTGTGTGTGTGTGTGTGTGTGTGTGTGTGTGTGTGTGTGGAACAAACTTGGCCATGTGCTGCTAGTATGGAGCTCATCTGTGACTGGATGCAGGACTCCCTGAGTGGCGTGGTATGTAGACTGACAGCGTCACATGTTACCTGAGCTGCGGCCCTACGGCAAGTTTCGCTGAGAGGTTTTTTTTATCTGCAGCCTCTGTTTGTTGTTGGGAGGATCTCTTGACCGCATTCTTAGGCTCTCGTGCAAAGTCAGAGGCTCCTCAGGAGGGGTATGCGTCCTTATTGAGCGTATTTGATTAATGCACAGAGATGTGCCTTTTATTTTGTCAGACAATTCAAATACAAATGTGGTTACGACATGCTTTGTAAAGCCACACACTGAGCCAGAGGCAATGGAAAAGCAAGCTCCCCCTGTATACAAATTACAGGTTACATGTCTGTCTGTGTAATGCCGGGATATGATACCCCCCCATGAATGGCCATGGGGTGTGGAGAAAGAGGAATGCTGAACTGGCACAGGTGCAATTGGACAAATCCGTTTTTATGAGCAGTGTCACGTTGGTGCGCCGCAGTCGCCGAGACGTATTTGTTTATGGCGTCCAGGGTCACGCAGGCTGCTTCTGGTGCACCGTGTTGCAGAGAATATGTCTACACATGCTCCACATATTCGGGGGTTTTGTGTTTCACACACTTTGCCCGCTGAGCTGCGGGTTGAGTTTAGGGAGATGTCAAATATTAAACAAATACTTACATTAGTTGTGCAGATTGCTGAAGGGAAGGGTTGTGCAATTCATTGGTCCACGACCACATTTTAGGAAAGTGAAGAACTGGACCACACTTGTCCCCACACTATTATTCTTATTCTAATATATAATGTCACAATTATTTACATATTTCCCTTAATGACAAACATAGTCCTTAAGTGTTCAGTTAAAACACAAGTCAAATCAAAGATCATCTAATACAGCGGTGCCCATTACGTCGATCGCGAGCTACTGGTCGATCGCAGAGGATGTGTCAGTCGACCGCCAACCAGGCATTAAAAAAAATAGACCTAAAAATGAGCGATCATAAATCTTCACTATGACGTCACTTTCGTCACTTGATTGAAATTCAAGGCACCCGAGGATCTTGTGAAATGATGCTGGCTGCTGCCAGTGTGAAGGAAAAAAGACCGCCAGGAAGGCGAGAAACACTGACCGCACAGTTCCTGTCTTCACAATAAAAGTGCCGCTCAATCGCGCCTGCGCTAACAAAATAAGAGTCTCCGAAAGCCACCGCAAACAAGCTAGCAAGCTACGGAGTTTTCCGCCAATTTATTTCTTGTAAAATGTATAAAAACGGATATGGAAGCTGGAAAAATAAGATGTCAAAAACCAACCACTTTCATGTGGTATTAGACAGAAAGGAGGAACTTTCTTTCTCCTCCGTTTGAAAATGTGGACGTTATCAGCACTGCTGTCTGATTCCAATCAATGCAAGTCATCAGAATCAGGTAATACACCAACTTATGTTCTTGTCTTCATGAAAGAAAGGAATCTATATATTAAACATGCATGTATATTCATTAAAACACCTTTAACATGTGAACAAAAACGGCAAAATAAATAAATATAAATTATATATATATAAATGTGTATATATGTATATATATACACTACCGTTCAAAAGTTTGTGGTCACCCAAACAATTGTGTGGAATAGCCTTCATTTTTAAGAACAAGAATAGACTGTCGAGTTTCAGATGAAAGTTCTCTTTTTCTGGCCATTTTGAGCGTTTAATTGACCCCACAAATGTGATGCTCCAGAAACTCAATCTGCTCAAAGGAAGGTCAGTTTTGTAGCTTCTGTAATGAGCTAAACTGTTTTCAGATGTGTGAAGGGTTTTCTAATCATCAATTAGCCTTCTGAGCCAATGAGCAAACACATTGTACCATTAGAACACTGGAGTTGCTGGAAATGGGCCTCTATACACCTATGTAGATATTGCACCAAAAACCAGACATTTGCAGCTAGAATAGTCATTTACCACATTAGCAATGTATAGAGTGTATTTCTTTAAAGTTAAGACTAGTTTAAAGTTATCTTCATTGAAAAGTACAGTGCTTTTCCTTAAAAAATAAGGACATTTCAATGTGACCCCAAACTTTTGAACGGTAGTGTATATGTATATATTAGGGCTGTGAATCTTTGGGTGTCCCACAATTCTCGATTCAAAAACGGTTTTTTTCCCGATTCAAAACGATTCTCTATTCATTCAATACATAGGATTTCAGCAGGATCTACCCCAGTCTGCTGACATACAAGCAGAGTAGTAGATTTTTGTAAAAAGCTTTTATAATTGTAAAGTACAATGTTTTATCAACTGATTGCAATAATGTAAATTTGTTTTAACTATTAAATGAACCAAAAATATGACTTATTTTATCTTTGTGAAAATATTGGACACAGTGTGTTGTCAAGCTTATGAGATTCGATGCAAGTGTGACACTATTGTTCTTTTTTCTTTTTTTTTTTTTTAAATGTCTAATGATAATGTCAATGAGGGATTTTTAATCACTGCTATGTTGAAATTGTAACTAATATTGATACTGTTGTTGATAATATTCATTTTTGTTTCACTACTTTTGGTTTGTTCTGTGTCGTGTTTGTGTCTCCTCTCAATTGCTCTGTTTATTGCAGTTCTGAGTGTTGCTGGGTCGGGTTTGGTTTTGGAATTGGATTGCATTCTTATGGTATTGCTATGTATTGTTTTGTTGGATTGATTAATTTAAAAAAAAATAAAAACATTTAAATAAATAAAAAATAAAAAAATCGGTTTTTAAAAAATGAGAATCGATTCTGAATCGCACAACGTTAGAATCGCGATTCGAATTTGAATCGATTTTTTCCCACACCCCTAATATATACACTACCGTTCAAAAGTTTGGGGTCACCCAAACAATTTTGTGGAATAGCCTTTATTTTTAAGAACAAGAATAGACTGTCGAGTTTCAGATGAAAGTTCTCTTTTTCTGGCCATTTTGAGCGTTTAATTGAACCCACAAATGTGATGCTCCAGAAACTCAATCTGCTCAAAGGAAGGTCAGTTTTGTAGCTTCTGTAACGAGCTAAACTGTTTTCAGATGTGTGAACATGATTGCACAAGGGTTTTCTAATCATCAATTAGCCTTCTGAGCCAATGAGCAAACACATTGTACCATTAGAACACTGGAGTGATAGTTTCTAGAAATGGGCCTCTATACACCTATGTAGATATTGCACCAAAAACCAGACATTTGCAGCTAGAATAGTCATTTACCACATTAGCAATGTATAGAGTGTATTTCTTTAAAGTTAAGACTAGTTTAAAGTTATCTTCATTGAAAAGTACAGTGCTTTTCCTTCAAAAATAAGGACATTTCAATGTGACCCCAAACTTTTGAACGGTAGTGTGTATATATATATATATATATATATATATATATATATATATATATATATATATATATATATATATATATATATATATATATGTGTGTGTGTGTGTGTGTGTATGTATATGTATATATGAGGTAGATCACCTCGACTTGGTCATTTAAAAAGTAGCTCGCCTGCTGAAAAAGAGTGGGCACCCCTGATCTAATATAACAGGTGCACATTACTGTTTATTTAAAGACATCGTCAAAGATTCTCTTCATGACATCAGCACTCACTGTTTCTAAGGACTTACTGCAAAATGCTAGTCAAAGATCTTACATCACAACAGCACTAGCAATTTTGTTGTATAGGCTCTTAAAATGCTTGTCAAAGATCCTCAGGGGTTCCTAACCTTTTTGACCTTGAGGCCCAAATTTTCCACCACAAAGGGATCAGGGCCCACTCAAATATTAACACTGAATTAGTAACTGTACCATTGATTTTAATCATATTCAATAATATATCTAACCTACTTAGAGTTTGCAACCTTGTCAAATTATATGAAATGAAATGATATAAAAGCTTTTGTTAAACACAAAGATTATTACCAAGGCTTAGGTCAGGCTGATTACAAAAATAATTACTAATCAAATATACTGCAAAAAAAGGGACTTATAAGAACTGATGAAAAATACATTTAAATACAATTACGCAGTGCTAAAATAAAAAAATTCTAACTAAATTAAAAATAAATAATTGTGATTATTTGTACATGTTTCTTAAATGGACTGTCAATACAAATTTAAGTGCAAATGAAAATACAGCTTAATCACTTTAGTCATAATTTTTGCGCTTAAGAAACTTCTCTGTGACTTAAGCTCCAGACGTCTCCTTTTTGTTTGATATTGTCATTACTGCCACAATTGGTGGAAAAGTGTACTACAACTGAGTACCGCTGTGACCCATAAAGACCACAGCTGAGATATGTTTATTATTCATAATTCAACATATTCATCAATATGAGATAGATATTTTATGGCAGCCCTCTAGGGGGCGCTGGTGGCCCAACAATGGGCCCTGACCCTGTGGTTAAAGACTGCTCTAGATAAGTCTTTCTTAACCATAGGTCGGTGGTTCATTAATCGGCTGCAGATCGCCGCCAAAAAATGTTTCTCGAGCGGTGTCCTACTCAATTGTAATTGCAAAAACGCTAGTCATAGATCCTCTATACGACAAACAACACTGTTGTTTTTAACGACCTGCAAAAACGCCAGTCAAAGATCCTCCATATGAGAGAGAGAGAGCACTGCTGTTTTTAAGGACAAATTGCCAAACTGCATGTCCAACATCCTCTATATATGACCAGGTACACTGCTCTTTTTAAGGACCTATTAAAAAATACAAAAAACTAAGTCAAAAATCCTCTACGTGACAGGAACACTGCTGTTTTAAAGACATGTTGCATGCAAAAATGCTAAATACAGTTTCTCAACATTTTAATGCGCTCTGGAACAATTTTTACATTTAAAAAAATCTCATGGCACACCACCAAGCGCTATGATTTATTCTGTTGAATGAATGGCAACAGGTGGATACACTTAGGGATGATGTTTGATAAGAAATTATCGAGTTCGAGCCTATTATCGAATCCTCTTATCAAACCGATTCCTTATCGATTCTCTTATCGAGTCCAGATAGGTTGTTGTATATGGAAAAAAACACACAATATTTGGTTTAACAAAAGCTCACTTTTATTATATAAGAAAACAATTTAATCTAATAAATAAATAAATATTGACTGTTACCCCCCTAAAAAAATAAAATAAAATAAATAAATATTGACGGTTGTTACACAAAGTATATTAAGTGGGATTTTTTCAGAAAAACAAATATATACAGTAACACAAAAACAACCTGTCTCTGTGATCACTATATGTGTATAAATAATAATATAGTGCTAAATAAAATCAGTCCCTTAGGCACAAAGCTGAAAATAATACAGCTTTCCAAAAAGTGCAATTCTGCTGCTATTTGACATAACTGTTTGTTATGATGCTTTGACATTTTTGCACTTTATTTCTTTATTGAAAAAAAATTCTATGAAGAGAAAAGTTCTTTGCAAATGTGGTTACAATGCTAAAAAAATGAAAAGTTAAAGCTAAAAAAAGAAATACACTTTGAGTTAACATTATTTCCTTATATGGGAAAAGATGTTATGAGCTAGGGCACATATGTCAGAGTCAAGGCCCGCGGGCCATATCCGGCCCGCGAGAAGGTTTTTTACGGCCCTTGGGATGATCTTGATTTATTATTAGAACCGGCCCGCAGACCGCAGATCTTTTTTTTTTTTTTTTTTTTTTTTTTTTTAGACCGCAGATCTTTTACACGCACCAAGCGGATGCCGGTCCAAGGTTCCGAAAGGGGGCGAGCGGCCCGCCGGGACGCGCCTGCCGGCCGAAGGGCTGCAGCCCGGCCGTCAGTCGCGGAGCCCGCCGTGCCACGCGCGCCAAGGGGGCGGGCCGAAACCCGGCCCCGAGGCCCTGAGACTTCTGCTTTGTTTCCCCAAACCGCGCGTCACCGCCGGGCCCGCACCACCGTCGGGCTGCAGCCCGAGCGTCGGTGGCGGAACCCGTCATGTGCCGCGCGCGCCAAGCGGAGCGGGGGGGTCAAGCGGGCCGAAACCCGCAGGCCACCCCCTCACCACGAGGCCCTGAGACTTCTGCGTTTGACCCCTTCGCGCGGCCCGTCGGGACGCGCCCGCCGTCAAGCCACGAGGGCCAGCCGTCGGATCGCGGAGCCCGCCGTGCCACGCGCGCCAAGGGGCGGGCCGAAACCAGCGGGGGGTTTCGGGCACCCAACTCGCCTCCCTCCCACGGAGGGAGGAGGGGGGTTTAATGTGAACATTACTGTGCAATCACATATTTAGAGTTTTTACTCAATTCAAGTTTAAAAGTTAAAGTTTAATATTTGTTTTCACTGCATGTTACTTCTCCTTAAACAAAGTGTTGTTTTTGATTTATAGATTTTTGCACTTTATTTTATTGTATTTCAATTTAATTATATTTTAAAAATATTTCAGTTGAGTGGATGATAGAAAATTGCTATTATTGTTTTTTTCTTTGAAGTAAATTTAGCCCACTTTTGCTAAAATAGAAAATATAGGTTACTGATGGTGCCTTGAATACCGGTTTCTTTCATTTAATGTTCATGTTATGGGGATTTTTATATAAAGGAAATTTGTCTTTTGTGTCTGTTGAAAATTAAAGATTACTGACAGAGCCATAAGAAAATATTGCTTTATTTATCTGATCATATTGGAATATATTTGTTAGGTTTTCAGTAGGTTCAATTAGGTTCACTAGACTATATGCGTCATTTAAAAAAATTTTCAATGAACATTCGAACAGTCCGGCCCTCGGCTTGTAGCTAAATTTTTTATTTGGCCCTCCGTCCATTTGACTTTGACACCCCTGAGCTAGGGAATATAACAACTACACTACCCAGCATGCAACTGGAGTGACGAGCATGCGCGGTAGCCCCGAAAAGTGTTGTCACAGCGGCACTGAAGGCGGATGAAGGCTGCAACAGAGGGTGGTCTCCAGTCGCGATGATGATGATGATGATGATGATGTTGCATATCGTCACCCGGCAGCTAAGAATGAGCACGCTGTGAAAGTAAACGTCAAGAACTCAGCCAACACGCCTCGTCTGCATTATTTATAATTAGACAGACAACACATACCTGTATACAGTGTGATTGTGTTTTGTTTACAAGTAAAGAAAAACGAAAGTTAAAAAAGGGAGATGTCATATATGTATGTGCTGCGGTTGCTTTAAGAACGTTGCGACAGCTGCCGTAAAGGAGGTGCGTTGCTAGCCTGGTTGCTATGTTTCCGGTTGGTCGTAAAAGTGTTCGTCATGTGTTTGTACCCTGCTCAAATCTCTCAGTAAAGTTATTCATTGGATTATACCTTTTGTTTTGAACTTTATTACACATTGGAGCGCTTTTTCCCGTCCATTTTTTTCCTGCTTTCGCTATCTGCGCCTATTGACTGAGCTACATGACGTCATTTCTTGTGACGTCCCACGGAGCATTTCTGGTCGGGACGGGATTCGTTCCCAGGGATTCGAATAAAGAACCAACTCTTTTTCTTTACTATAGTGGTCTCGATAACGGGTACCGGTTCTCAAAAAGGTATTCGAGTCCGAGGACTCGGTTCTTTTCTTATCGAACAACCGAGAAAACCGGTTTCGAGTATCATCCCTAGATACACTACATAACTGTACCTACTGCCATCTAGTGGAAGAGCTTGTGCTTCTGCTCGTCCTCCTTACGTCGCAAGCATAGATGGAGGATTTTTTTATTTCAAGTAAACAATATTCTGACGAATTAAGTGAAACGGAATAGTTTCCTGCCACACACCTGATGATCCCTCACAGCTCAAGAATGTGTGCGGCACAGTTGTCGGGAATCACAGCTTTATTAACATGCTGTGTTTAGGAATCTGCTGCAAAAATGTTAGTGGCTCCCAAGTTTTAATGTCTGATGTCAGATTTGGCTGGCAGGCCGCCAGTTGAGTGGCTGTAAGAGTTAGTCCATAATGGGTAATGGCCTGAAGTAAGAAGAACAGTGTTATTATAACACTAAATCAGACTGACATTTACTTGAATACTGTGATTAAG